>NW_027554183.1:0-90807 GCF_045843805.1 Urocitellus parryii
TATTGTGCCAAAGTTTCAAAGAGCTGCACAAAACCGTGTTTGATTTAGAGTTCCAACTACATGTATCCATACAGAACAAAACAGAGTGAAATCTAAACATGAAAACGGTTACTGCAAAGGAACGGTTTGACCTAGAAGAACAAAATTTGGTGAGCCAAGTGGGATTGTGTACTGATCATTACATGGAAGTATCATCAAGATTGGGTGAAAAAATGTTTGCTGAGATTTCAGGAAACTCGTAGTTTTTTGGAAGCTTGGCAACCCCTTTCAATGAAAGTGATTGTCGTCAGTCTCTGCTTGGGGCTACTCTAAGAGGACAGAAACCATAGCGATAGAACTTGGAACTACATTATGGTGCCAAGTTTCAAAGAGCTAGCACAAACCGTTTTTGATTTAGAGTTCCAACTACATGTATCCATATTGGAGAAAACAGAGTGAAACCTAAACATGAAAACGGTTACTGCAAAGGAACGGTTTAACCTAGAAGAACGAAATTTGGTGAGCCAAGTGGGATTGGTGTACTGATCATTAAATGGATGTATCATCAAAATTGGGTGAAAAAATGTTTGCTGAGATTTCAGGAACTCGTATTTTTTGGAAGCTTGGCAACCCCTTTCAATGAAATTGATTCTCATCAGTCTCTGCTTGGGGCTACTTGAATAGGACACAAACCATAGCGATAGAACTTGGAACTACATTATTGTGCCAAGTTTCAAAGAGCTAGCACAAACCGTGTTTGATTTAGAGTTCCAACTACATGTATCCATATTGGAGAAAACAGAGTGAAACCTTAACATGAAAACGGTTACTGCAAAGGAACGGTTTAACCTAGAAGAACGAAATTTGGTGAGCCAAGTGGGATTGGTGTACTGATCATTAAATGGAAGTATCATCATGATTGGGTGAAAAAATGTTTGCTGAGATTTCAGGAAACTCGTCGTTTTTTGGAAGCTTGGCAACCTATTTCAATGAAAGTGATTCTCGTCAGTCTCTGCTTGGGGCTACTTCAATAGGACACAAACCACAGCGATAGAACTTGGAACTACATTATTTTGCCAAGTTTCAAAGAGCTAGCACAACCGTGTTTGATTCAGAGTTCCAACTACATGTATCCATATTGGAGAAACAGAGTGAAACCTAAACATGAAAACGGTTACTGCAAAGGAACGGTTTAACCTAGAAGAACGAAATTTGGTGAGCCAAGTGGGATTGGTGTACTGATCATTAAATGGAAGTATCATCAAGATTGGGTGAAAAATGTTTGCTGAGATTTCAGGAAACTCGTAGTTTTTTGGAACCTTGGCAACCCCTTTCAATGAAAGTGATTCTCGTCAGTCTCTGCCTTGGGGCTACTTCAATAGGAAACAAACCATAGCGATAGAACTTGGAACTACATTATTGTGCCAAGTTTCAAAGAGCTAGCACAAACCGTGTTTGATTTAGAGTTCCAACTACATGTATCCATATTGGAGAAAACAGAGTGAAACCTAAACATGAAAACGGTTACTGCAAAGGAACGGTTTTACCTAGAAGAACGAAATTTGGTGAGCCAAGTGGGATTGGTGTACTGATCATTAAATGCAAGTATCATCAAGATTGGGTGAAAAAATGTGTGCTGAGATTTCAGGAAACTCGTAGTTTTTTGGAAGCTTGGCAACCCCTTTCAATGAAAGTGATTCTCGTCAGTCTCTGCTTGGGGGTACTTCAATAGGACACAAACCATAGCGATAGAACTTGGAACTACATTATTGTGCCAAGTTTCAAAGAGCTAGCACAAACCGTGTTTGATTTAGACTTCCAACTACATGTATCCATATAGGAGAAAACAGAGTGAAACCTAAACATAAAACGGTTCCTGCAAAGGAACGGTTTGACCTAGAAGAACGAAATTTGGTTAGCCAAGTGGGATTGGTGTACTGATCATTAAATGGAAGTATCATCAAGATTGGGTGAAAAAATGTTTGCTGAGATTTGAGGAAACTCGTAGTTTTTTGGAAGCTTGGCAACCCCTTTCAATGAAAGTGATTCTCGTCAGTCTCTGCTTGGGGCTACTTCAATAGGACACAAACCATAGCGATAGAACTTGGAACAACATTATTGTGCCAAGTTTCAAAGAGCTAGCACAAACCGTGTTTGATTTAGACTTCCAACTACATATATCCATATTGGAGAAAACAGAGTGAAACCTAAACATGAAAGTGGTTCCTGCAAAGGAACGGTTTAACCTAGAAGAACGAAATTTGGTGAGCCAAGTGGGATTGGTGTACTGATCATTAAATGGAAGTATCATCAAGATTGGGTGAAAAAATGTTTGCTGAGATTTCAGGAAACTCGTAGTTTTTGGAAGCTTGGCAACCCCTTTCAATGAAAGTGATTCTCGTCAGTCTCTGCTTGGGGCTACTTCAATAGGACACAACCATAGCGATAGAACTTGGAACTACATTATTGTGCCAAGTTTCAAAGAGCTAGCACAAACCGTGTTTGATTTAGAGTTCCAACTACATGTATCCATACAGAACAAACAGAGTGAAATCTAAACATGAAAATGGTTACTGCAAAGGAACGGTTTGACCTAGAAGAACAAAATTTGGTGAGCCAAGTGGGATTGGTGTACTGATCATTACATGGAAGTATCATCAAGATTGGGTGAAAAAATGTTTGCTGAGATTTCAGGAAACTCGTAGTTTTTTTGGAAGCTTGGCAACCCCTTTCAATGAAAGTGATTGTCGTCAGTCTCTGCTTGGGGCTACTCTAAGAGGACAGAAACCATAGCGATAGAACTTGGAACTACATTATGGTGCCAAGTTTCAAAGAGCTAGCACAAACCGTTTTTGATTTAGAGTTCCAACTACATGTATCCATATTGGAGAAAACAGAGTGAAACCTAAACATGAAAACGGTTACTGCAAAGGAACGGTTTAACCTAGAAGAACGAAATTTGGTGAGCCAAGTGGGATTGGTGTACTGATCATTAAATGGATGTATCATCAAAATTGGGTGAAAAAATGTTTGCTGAGATTTCAGGAAACTCGTATTTTTTGGAAGCTTGGCAACCCCTTTCAATGAAATTGATTCTCATCAGTCTCTGCTTGGGGCTACTTGAATAGGACACAAACCATAGCGATAGAACTTGGAACTACATTATTGTGCCAAGTTTCAAAGAGCTAGCACAAACCGTGTTTGATTTAGAGTTCCAACTACATGTATCCATATTGGAGAAAACAGAGTGAAACCTTAACATGAAAACGGTTACTGCAAAGGAACGGTTTAACCTAGAAGAACGAAATTTGGTGAGCCAAGTGGGATTGGTGTACTGATCATTAAATGGAAGTATCATCATGATTGGGTGAAAAAATGTTTGCTGAGATTTCAGGAAACTCGTCGTTTTTTGGAAGCTTGGCAACCTATTTCAATGAAAGTGATTCTCGTCAGTCTCTGCTTGGGGCTACTTCAATAGGACACAAACCACAGCGATAGAACTTGGAACTACATTATTTTGCCAAGTTTCAAAGAGCTAGCACAAACCGTGTTTGATTCAGAGTTCCAACTACATGTATCCATATTGGAGAAAACAGAGTGAAACCTAAACATGAAAACGGTTACTGCAAAGGAACGGTTTAACCTAGAAGAACGAAATTTGGTGAGCCAAGTGGGATTGGTGTACTGATCATTAAATGGAAGTATCATCAAGATTGGGTGAAAAATGTTTGCTGAGATTTCAGGAAACTCGTAGTTTTTTGGAACCTTGGCAACCCCTTTCAATGAAAGTGATTCTCGTCAGTCTCTGCTTGGGGCTACTTCAATAGGAAACAAACCATAGCGATAGAACTTGGAACTACATTATTGTGCAAGTTTCAAAGAGCTAGCACAAACCGTGTTTGATTTAGAGTTCCAACTACATGTATCCATATTGGAGAAAACAGAGTGAAACCTAAACATGAAAACGGTTACTGCAAAGGAACGGTTTTACCTAGAAGAACGAAATTTGGTGAGCCAAGTGGGATTGGTGTACTGATCATTAAATGCAAGTATCATCAAGATTGGGTGAAAAAATGTGTGCTGAGATTTCAGGAAACTCGTAGTTTTTTGGAAGCTTGGCAACCCCTTTCAATGAAAGTGATTCTCGTCAGTCTCTGCTTGGGGGTACTTCAATAGGACACAAACCATAGCGATAGAACTTGGAACTACATTATTGTGCCAAGTTTCAAAGAGCTAGCACAAACCGTGTTTGATTTAGACTTCCAACTACATGTATCCATATAGGAGAAAACAGAGTGAAACCTAAACATAAAAACGGTTCCTGCAAAGGAACGGTTTGACCTAGAAGAACGAAATTTGGTTAGCCAAGTGGGATTGGTGTACTGATCATTAAATGGAAGTATCATCAAGATTGGGTGAAAAAATGTTTGCTGAGATTTGAGGAAACTCGTAGTTTTTTGGAAGCTTGGCAACCCCTTTCAATGAAAGTGATTCTCGTCAGTCTCTGCTTGGGGCTACTTCAATAGGACACAAACCATAGCGATAGAACTTGGAACTACATTATTGTGCCAAGTTTCAAAGAGCTAGCACAAACCGTGTTTGATTTAGACTTCCAACTACATATATCCATATTGGAGAAAACAGAGTGAAACCTAAACATGAAAGTGGTTCCTGCAAAGGAACGGTTTAACCTAGAAGAACGAAATTTGGTGAGCCAAGTGGGATTGGTGTACTGATCATTAAATGGAAGTATCATCAAGATTGGGTGAAAAAATGTTTGCTGAGATTTCAGGAAACTCGTAGTTTTTTGGAAGCTTGGCAACCCCTTTCAATGAAAGTGATTCTCGTCAGTCTCTGCTTGGGGCTACTTCAATAGGACACAAACATAGCGATAGAACTTGGAACTACATTATTGTGCCAAGTTTCAAAGAGCTAGCACAAACCGTGTTTGATTTAGAGTTCCAACTACATGTATCCATACAGAACAAAACAGAGTGAAATCTAAACATGAAAATGGTTACTGCAAAGGAACGGTTTGACCTAGAAGAACAAAATTTGGTGAGCCAAGTGGGATTGGTGTACTGATCATTACATGGAAGTATCATCAAGATTGGGTGAAAAAATGTTGCTGAGATTTCAGGAAACTCGTAGTTTTTTTGGAAGCTTGGCAACCCCTTTCAATGAAAGTGATTGTCGTCAGTCTCTGCTTGGGGCTACTCTAAGAGGACAGAAACCATAGCGATAGAACTTGGAACTACATTATGGTGCCAAGTTTCAAAGAGCTAGCACAAACCGTTTTGATTTAGAGTTCCAACTACATGTATCCATATTGGAGAAAACAGAGTGAAACCTAAACATGAAACGGTTACTGCAAAGGAACGGTTTAACCTAGAAGAACGAAATTTGGTGAGCCAAGTGGGATTGGTGTACTGATCATTAAATGGATGTATCATCAAAATTGGGTGAAAAAATGTTTGCTGAGATTTCAGGAAACTCGTATTTTTTGGAAGCTTGGCAACCCCTTTCAATGAAATTGATTCTCATCAGTCTCTGCTTGGGGCTACTTGAATAGGACACAAACCATAGCGATAGAACTTGGAACTACATTATTGTGCCAAGTTTCAAAGAGCTAGCACAAACCGTGTTTGATTTAGAGTTCCAACTACATGTATCCATATTGGAGAAAACAGAGTGAAACCTTAACATGAAAACGGTTACTGCAAAGGAACGGTTTAACCTAGAAGAACGAAATTTGGTGAGCCAAGTGGGATTGGTGTACTGATCATTAAATGGAAGTATCCTCAAGATTGGGTGAAAAAATGTTTGCTGAGATTCAGGAAACTCGTAGTTTTTGGGAAGCTTGGCAACTCCTTTCAATGCAAGTGATTCTCGTCAGTCTCTGCTTGGGGCTACTTCAATAGGACACAAACCATAGCGATAGAACCTGGAACTACATTATTGTGCCAAGTTTCAAACAGCTAGCACAAACCGTGTTTGGTTTAGACTTCCAACTACATGTATCCATATAGGAGAAAACAGAGTGAAACCTAAATATGAAAACGGTTCCTGCAAAGGAACGGTTTGACCTAGAAGAACGAAATTTGGTGAGCCAAGTGGGATTGGTGTACTGATCATTAAATGGAAGTATCATCAAGATTGGGTGAAAAAATGTTTGCTGAGATTTCAGGAAACTCGTAGTTTTTTGGAAGCTTGGCAACCCTTTCAATGAAAGTGATTCTCGTCAGTCTCTACTTGGGGCTACTTCAATAGGACACAAACCATAGCGATAGAACTTGGAACTACATTATTGTGCCAAGTTTCAAAGAGCTAGCACAAACCGTGTTTGATTTAGACTTCCAACTACATGTATCCATACAGGACAAAACAGAGTGAAATCTAAACATGAAAATGGTTACTGCAAAGGAACGGTTTGACCTAGAAGAACAAAATTTGGTGAGCCAAGTGGGATTGGTGTACTGATCATTAAATAGAAGTATCATCAAAATTGGGTGAAAAAATGTTTGCTGAGATTTCAGGAAACTCGTAGTTTTTTGGAAGCTTGGCAACCCCTTTCAATGAAAGTGATTCTCGTCAGTCTCTGCTTGGGGCTACTTCAATAGGACACAAACCATAGCGATAGAACTTGGAACTACATTATTGTGCCAAGTTTCAAAGAGCTAGCACAAACCGTGTTTGGTTTAGACTTCCAACTACATGTATCCATACAGGACAAAACAGAGTGAATCTAAACATGAAAATGGTTACTGCAAAGGAACGGTTTGACCTAGAAGAACAAAATTTGGTGAGCCAAGTGGGATTGGTGTACTGATCATTACATGGAAGTATCATCAAGATGGGTGAAAAAATGTTTGCTGAGATTTCAGGAAACTCGTAGTTTTTTTGAAGCTTGGCAACCCCTTTCAATGAAAGTGATTGTCGTCAGTCTCTGCTTGGGGCTACTTTAAGAGGACAGAAACCATAGCGATAGAACTTGGAACTACATTATGGTGCCAAGTTTCAAAGAGCTAGCACAAACCGTGTTTTGATTTAGACTTCCAACTACATGTATCCATATTGGAGAAAACAGAGTGAAACCTAAACATGAAAACGGTTACTGCAAAGGAACGGTTTAACCTAGAAGAACGAAATTTGGTGAGCCAAGTGGGATTGGTGTACTGATCATTAAATGGAAGTATCCTCAAGATTGGGTGAAAAAATGTTTGCTGAGATTTCAGGAAACTCGTAGTTTTTTGGAAGCTTGGCAACCCCTTTCAATGAAAGTGATTCTCGTCAGTCTCTGCTTGGGGCTACTTCAATAGGACACAAACCATAGCGATAGAACCTGGAACTACATGATTGTGCCAAGTTTCAAAGAGCTAGCACAAACCGTGTTTGATTTAGACTTCCAACTACATGTATCCATATAGGAGAAAACAGAGTGAAACCTAAACATGAAAACGGTTACTGCAAAGGAACGGTTTGACCTAGAAGAACGAAATTTGGTGAGCCAAGTGGGATTGGTGTACTGATCATTAAATGGAAGTATCATCAAGATTGGGTGAAAAAATGTTTGCTGAGATTTCAGGAAACTCGTAGTTTTTTGGAAGCTTGGCAACCCCTTTCAATGAAAGTGATTCTCTCAGTCTCTCTTTGGGGCTACTTCAATAGGACACAAACCATAGCGATAGAACTTGGAACTACATTATTGTGCCAAGTTTCAAAGAGCTAGCACAAACCGTGTTTGATTTAGAGTTCCAACTACATGTATCCATATTGGAGAAAACAGAGTGAAACCTAAACATGAAAACGGTTACTGCAAAGAAACGTTTGACCTAGAAGAACGAAATTTGGTGAGCCAAGTGGGATTGGTGTACTGATCATTAAATGGAAGTATCATCAAGATTGGGTGAAAAAATGTTTGCTGAGATTTCAGGAATCTCGTAGTTTTTTGGACCTTGGCAAGCCCTTGCAATGAAAGTGATTCTCGTCAGTCTCTGCTTGGGCCTACTTCAATAGGACACAAACCATAGTGATAGAACTTGAAAATACATTATTGTGCCAAGTTTCAAAGAGCTAGCAGAAACCGTGTTTGATTTAGAGTTCCAACTACATGTATCCATATCGGAGAAAACAGAGTGAAACCTAAACATGAAAATCGTTACTGCAAAGGAACGGTTTAACCTAGAAGAACGAAATTTGGTGAGCCAAGTGGGATTGGTGTACTGATGATTAAATGGAAGTATCATCAAGATTGGGTGAAAAAATGTTTGCTGAGATTTCAGGAAACTCGTAGTTTTTTGGACCTTGGCAACCCCTTTCAATGAAAGTGATTCTCGTCAGTCTCTGCTTGGGGCTACTTCAATAGGACACAAACCATAGCGATAGAACTTGGAACTACATTATTGTGCCAAGTTTCAAAGAGCTGGCACAAACCGTGTTTGATTTAGACTTCCAACTACATGTATCCATATTGGAGAAAACAGAGTGAAACCTAAACATGAAAACGGTTACTGCAAAGGAACGGTTTTACCTAGAAGAACGAAATTTGGTGAGCCAAGTTGGATTGGTGTACTGATCATTAAATGCAAGTATCATCAAGATTGGGTGAAAAAATGTGTGCTGAGATTTCAGGAAACTCGTAGTTTTTTGGAAGCTTGGCAACCCTTTCAATGAAAGTGATTCTCGTCAGTCTCTGCTTGGGGCTACTTCAATAGGACACAAACCATAGCTATAGAACTTGGAAATACATTATTGTGCCAAGTTTCAAAGAGCTAGCACAAACCGTGTTTGATTTAGACTTCCAACTACATGTATCCATAAAGGAGAAAACAGAGTGAAACCTAAACATAAAAACGGTTCCTGCAAAGGAACGGTTTGACCTAGAAGAACGAAATTTGGTTAGCCAAGTGGGATTGGTGCACTGATCATTAAATGGAAGTATCATCAAGATTGGGTGAAAAAATGTTTGCTGAGATTTGAGGAAACTCGTAGTTTTTGGAAGCTTGGCAACCCCTTTCAATGAAAGTGATTCTCGTCAGTCTCTGCTTGGGGCTACTTCAATAGGACACAAACCATAGCGATAGAACTTGGAACTACATTATTGTGCCAAGTTTCAAAGAGCTAGCACAAACCGTGTTTGATTTAGACTTCCAACTACATATATCCATATTGGAGAAAACAGAGTGAAACCTAAACATGAAAGTGGTTCCTGCAAAGGAACGGTTTAACCTAGAAGAACGAAATTTGGTGAGCCAAGTGGGATTGGTGTACTGATCATTAAATGGAAGCATCATCAAGATTGGGTGAAAAAATGTTTGCTGAGATTTCAGGAAACTCGTAGTTTTTTGGAAGCTTGGCAACCCCTTTCAATGAAAGTGATTCTCGTCAGTCTCTGCTTGGGGCTACTTCAATAGGACACAAACCATAGCGATAGAACTTGGAACTACATTATTGTGCCAAGTTTCAAAGAGCTAGCACAAACCGTGTTTGATTTAGAGTTCCAACTACATGTATCCATACAGAACAAAACAGAGTGAAATCTAAACATGAAAACGGTTACTGCAAAGGAACGGTTTGACCTAGAAGAACAAAATTTGGTGAGCCAAGTGGGATTGGTGTACTGATCATTACATGGAAGTATCATCAAGATTGGGTGAAAAAATGTTTGCTGAGATTTCAGGAAACTCGTAGTTTTTTTGGAAGCTTGGCAACCCTTTCAATGAAAGTGATTGTCGTCAGTCTCTGCTTGGGGCTACTCTAAGAGGACAGAAAACCATAGCGATAGAACTTGGAACTACATTATGGTGCCAAGTTTCAAAGAGCTAGCACAAACCGTTTTTGATTTAGAGTTCCAACTACATGTATCCATATTGGAGAAAACAGAGTGAAACCTAAACATGAAAACGGTTACTGCAAAGGAACGGTTTAACCTAGAAGAACGAAATTGGTGAGCCAAGTGGGATTGGTGTACTGATCATTAAATGGATGTATCATCAATATTGGGTGAAAAAATGTTTGCTGAGATTTCAGGAAACTCGTATTTTTTGGAAGCTTGGCAACCCCTTTCAATGAAATTGATTCTCATCAGTCTCTGCTTGGGGCTACTTGAATAGGACACAAACCATAGCGATAGAACTTGGAACTACATTATTGTGCCAAGTTTCAAAGAGCTAGCACAAACCGTGGTTTGATTTAGAGTTCCAACTACATGTATCCATATTGGAGAAAACAGAGTGAAACCTTAACATGAAAACGGTTACTGCAAAGGAACGGTTTAACCTAGAAGAACGAAATTTGGTGAGCCAAGTGGGATTGGTGTACTGATCATTAAATGGAAGTATCATCATGATTGGGTGAAAAAATGTTTGCTGAGATTTCAGGAAACTCGTCGTTTTTTGGAAGCTTGGCAACCTATTTCAATGAAAGTGATTCTCGTCAGTCTCTGCTTGGGGCTACTTCAATAGGACACAAACCACAGCGATAGAACTTGGAACTACATTATTTTGCCAAGTTTCAAAGAGCTAGCACAAACCGTGTTTGATTCAGAGTTCCAACTACATGTATCCATATTGGAGAAAACAGAGTGAAACCTAAACATGAAAACGGTTACTGCAAAGGAACGGTTTAACCTAGAAGAACGAAATTTGGTGAGCCAAGTGGGATTGGTGTACTGATCATTAAATGGAAGTATCATCAAGATTGGGTGAAAAAATGTTTGCTGAGATTTCAGGAAACTCGTAGTTTTTTGGAACCTTGGCAACCCCTTTCAATGAAAGTGATTCTCGTCAGTCTCTGCTTGGGGCTACTTCAATAGGAAACAAACCATAGCGATAGAACTTGGAACTACATTATTGTGCCAAGTTTCAAAGAGCTAGCACAAACCGTGTTTGATTTAGAGTTCCAACTACATGTATCCATATTGGAGAAAACAGAGTGAAACCTAAACATGAAAACGGTTACTGCAAAGGAACGTTTTACCTAGAAGAACGAAATTTGGTGAGCCAAGTGGGATTGGTGTACTGATCATTAAATGCAAGTATCATCAAGATTGGGTGAAAAAATGTGTGCTGAGATTTCAGGAAACTCGTAGTTTTTTGGAAGCTTGGCAACCCCTTTCAATGAAAGTGATTCTCGTCAGTCTCTGCTTGGGGTACTTCAATAGGACACAAACCATAGCGATAGAACTTGGAACTACATTATTGTGCCAAGTTTCAAAGAGCTAGCACAAACCGTGTTTGATTTAGACTTCCAACTACATGTATCCATATAGGAGAAAACAGAGTGAAACCTAAACATAAAAACGGTTCCTGCAAAGGAACGGTTTGACCTAGAAGAACGAAATTTGGTTAGCCAAGTGGGATTGGTGTACTGATCATTAAATGGAAGTATCATCAAGATTGGGTGAAAAAATGTTTGCTGAGATTTGAGGAAACTCGTAGTTTTTTGGAAGCTTGGCAACCCCTTTCAATGAAAGTGATTCTCGTCAGTCTCTGCTTGGGGCTACTTCAATAGGACACAAACCATAGCGATAGAACTTGGAACTACATTATTGTGCCAAGTTTCAAAGAGCTAGCACAAACCGTGTTTGATTTAGACTTCCAACTACATATATCCATATTGGAGAAAACAGAGTGAAACCTAAACATGAAAGTGGTTCCTGCAAAGGAACGGTTTAACCTAGAAGAACGAAATTTGGTGAGCCAAGTGGGATTGGTGTACTGATCATTAAATGGAAGTATCATCAAGATTGGGTGAAAAAATGTTTGCTGAGATTTCAGGAACTCGTAGTTTTTTGGAAGCTTGGCAACCCCTTTCAATGAAAGTGATTCTCGTCAGTCTCTGCTTGGGGCTACTTCAATAGGACACAAACCATAGCGATAGAACTTGAACTACATTATTGTGCCACGTTTCAAAGAGCTAGCACAAACCGTGTTTGATTTAGAGTTCCAACTACATGTATCCATACAGAACAAAACAGAGTGAAATCTAAACATGAAAATGGTTACTGCAAAGGAACGGTTTGACCTAGAAGAACAAAATTTGGTGAGCCAAGTGGGATTGGTGTACTGATCATTACATGGAAGTATCATCAAGATTGGGTGAAAAAATGTTTGCTGAGATTTCAGGAAACTCGTAGTTTTTTTGGAAGCTTGGCAACCCCTTTCAATGAAAGTGATTGTCGTCAGTCTCTGCTTGGGGCTACTCTAAGAGGACAGAAACCATAGCGATAGAACTTGGAACTACATTATGGTGCCAAGTTTCAAAGAGCTAGCACAAACCGTTTTTGATTTAGAGTTCCAACTACATGTATCCATATTGGAGAAAACAGAGTGAAACCTAAACATGAAAACGGTTACTGCAAAGGAACGGTTTAACCTAGAAGAACGAAATTTGGTGAGCCAAGTGGGATTGGTGTACTGATCATTAAATGGATGTATCATCAAAATTGGGTGAAAAAATGTTTGCTGAGATTTCAGGAAACTCGTATTTTTTGGAAGCTTGGCAACCCCTTTCAATGAAATTGATTCTCATCAGTCTCTGCTTGGGGCTACTTGAATAGGACACAAACCATAGCGATAGAACTTGGAACTACATTATTGTGCCAAGTTTCAAAGAGCTAGCACAAACCGTGTTTGATTTAGAGTTCCAACTACATGTATCCATATTGGAGAAAACAGAGTGAAACCTTAACATGAAAACGGTTACTGCAAAGGAACGGTTTAACCTAGAAGAACGAAATTTGGTGAGCCAAGTGGGATTGGTGTACTGATCATTAAATGGAAGTATCATCATGATTGGGTGAAAAAATGTTTGCTGAGATTTCAGGAAACTCGTCGTTTTTTGGAAGCTTGGCAACCTCTTTCAATGAAAGTGATTCTCGTCAGTCTCTGCTTGGGGCTACTTCAATAGGACACAAAACACAGCGATAGAACTTGGAACTACATTATTTTGCCAAGTTTCAAAGAGCTAGCACAAACCGTGTTTGATTTAGAGTTCCAACTACATGTATCCATATTGGAGAAAACAGAGTGAAACCTAAACATGAAAACGGTTACTGCAAAGGAACGGTTTAACCTAGAAGAACGAAATTTGGTGAGCCAAGTGGGATTGGTGTACTGATCATTAAATGGAAGTATCCTCAAGATTGGGTGAAAAAATGTTTGCTGAGATTCAGGAAACTCGTAGTTTTTTGGAAGCTTGGCAACCCCTTTCAATGAAAGTGATGCTCGTCAGTCTCTGCTTGGGGCTACTTCAATAGGACATAAACCATAGCGATATAACCTGGAACTACATTATTGTGCCAAGTTTCAAAGAGCTAGCACAAACCGTGTTTGATTTAGACTTCCAACTACATGTATCCATATTGGAGAAAACAGAGTGAAACCTAAATATGAAAACGGTTCCTGCAAAGGAACGGTTTGACCTAGAAGAACGAAATTTGGTGAGCCAAGTGGGATTGGTGTACTGATCATTAAATGGAAGTATCATCAAGATTGGGTGAAAAAATGTTTGCTGAGATTTGAGGAAACTCCTAGTTTTTTGGAAGCTTGGCAACCCCTTTCGATGAAAGTGATTGTCGTCAGTCTCTGCTTGGGGCTACTTCAATAGGACACAAACCATAGCGATAGAACTTGGAAATACATTATTGTGCCAAGTTTCAAAGAGCTAGCACAAAACGTGTTTGATTTAGAGTTCCAACTACATGTATCCATATTGGAGAAAACAGAGTGAAACCTAAACATGAAAACGGTTACTGCAAAGGAACGGTTTTACCTAGAAGAACGAAATTTGGTGAGCCAAGTGGGATTGGTGTACTGATCATTAAATGGAAGTATCTATATGATTGGGTGAAAAAATGTTTGCTGAGATTTCAGGAAACTCGTAGTTTTTTGGAAGCTTGGCAACCCCATTCAATGAAAGTGATTCTCGTCAGTCTCTGCTTGGGGCTACTTCAATAGGACACAAACCACAGCGATAGAACTTGGAACTAAATTATGGTGCCAAGTTTCAAAGAGCTAGCACAAACCGTGTTTGATTTAGAGTTCCAACTACATGTATCCATATTGGAGAAAACAGAGTGAAACCTAAACATGAAAACGGTTACTGCAAAGGAACGGTTTAACCTAGAAGAACGAAATTTGGTGAGCCAAGTGGGATTGGTGTAGTGATCATTAAATGGAAGTATCATCAAGATTGGGTGAAAAAATGTTTGCTGAGATTTCAGGAAACTCGTAGTTTTTTTGAAGCTTGGCAACCCCTTTCAATGAAAGTGATTGTCGTCAGTCTCTACTTGGGGCTACTTTAAGAGGACAGAAACCATAGCGATACAACTTGGAACTACATTATTGTGCCAAGTTTCAAAGAGCTAGCACAAACCGTGTTTGATTTAGAGTTCCAACTGCATGTATCCATATTGGAGAAAACAGAGTGAAACCTAAACATGAAAACGGTTACTGCAAAGGAACTGTTTAACCTAGAAGAACGAAATTTGGTGAGCCAAGTGGGATTGGTGTACTGATCATTACATGGAAGTATCATCAAGATTGGGTGAAAAAATGTTTGCTGAGATTTCAGGAAACTCGTAGTTTTTTTGGAAGCTTGGCAACCCCTTTAAATGAAAGTGATTGTCGTCAGTCTCTGCTTGGGGCTACTCTAAGAGGACAGAAACCATAGCGATAGAACTTGGAACTACATTATGGTGCCAAGTTTCAAAGAGCTAGCACAAACCGTGTTTGATTTAGAGTTCCAACTACATGTATCCATATTGGAGAAAACAGAGTGAAACCTAAACATGAAAACGGTTACTGCAAAGGAACGGTTTAACCTAGAAGAACGAAATTTGGTGAGCCAAGTGGGATTGGTGTACTGATCATTAAATGGATGTATCATCAAAATTGGGTGAAAAAATGTTTGCTGAGATTTCAGGAAACTCGTATTTTTTGGAAGCTTGGCAACCCCTTTCAATGAAAGTGATTCTCGTCAGTCTCTGCTTGGGGCTACTTCAATAGGACACAAACCACAGCGATAGAACTTGGAACTAAATTATGGTGCCAAGTTTCAAAGAGCTAGCACAAACCGTGTTTGATTTAGAGTTCCAACTACATGTATCCATATTGGAGAAAACAGAGTGAAACCTAAACATGAAAACGGTTACTGCAAAGGAACGGTTTAACCTAGAAGAACGAAATTTGGTGAGCCAAGTGGGATTGGTGTAGTGATCATTAAATGGAAGTATCATCAAGATTGGGTGAAAAAATGTTTGCTGAGATTTCAGGAAACTCGTAGTTTTTTTGAAGCTTGGCAACCCCTTTCAATGAAAGTGATTGTCGTCAGTCTCTACTTGGGGCTACTTTAAGAGGACAGAAACCATAGCGATACAACTTGGAACTACATTATTGTGCCAAGTTTCAAAGAGCTAGCACAAACCGTGTTTGATTTAGAGTTCCAACTGCATGTATCCATATTGGAGAAAACAGAGTGAAACCTAAACATGAAAACGGTTACTGCAAAGAACTGTTTAACCTAGAAGAACGAAATTTGGTGAGCCAAGTGGGATTGGTGTACTGATCATTACATGGAAGTATCATCAAGATTGGGTGAAAAAATGTTTGCTGAGATTTCAGGAAACTCGTAGTTTTTTTGGAAGCTTGGCAACCCCTTTCAATGAAAGTGATTGTCGTCAGTCTCTGCTTGGGGCTACTCTAAGAGGACAGAAACCATAGCGATAGAACTTGGAACTACATTATGGTGCCAAGTTTCAAAGAGCTAGCACAAACCGTTTTTGATTTAGAGTTCCAACTACATGTATCAATATTGGAGAAAACAGAGTGAAACCTAAACATGAAAACGGTTACTGCAAAGGAACGGTTTAACCTAGAAGAACGAAATTTGGTGAGCCAAGTGGGATTGGTGTACTGATCATTAAATGGATGTATCATCAAAATTGGGTGAAAAAATGTTTGCTGAGATTTCAGGAAACTCGTATTTTTTGGAAGCTTGGCAACCCCTTTCAATGAAATTGATTCTCATCAGTCTCTGCTTGGGCTACTTGAATAGGACACAAACCATAGCGATAGAACTTGGAACTACATTATTGTGCCAAGTTTCAAAGAGCTAGCACAAACCGTGTTTGATTTAGAGTTCCAACTACATGTATCCATATTGGAGAAAACAGAGTGAAACCTAAACATGAAAACGGTTACTGCAAAGGAACGGTTTAACCTAGAAGAACGAAATTTGGTGAGCCAAGTGGGATTGGTGTACTGATCATTAAATGGAAGTATCATCATGATTGGGTGAAAAAATGTTTGCTGAGATTTCAGGAAACTCGTAGTTTTTTGGAAGCTTGGCAACCCCTTTCAATGAAAGTGATTCTCGTCAGTCTCTGCTTGGGGCGACTTCAATAGGACACAAACCACAGCGATAGAACTTGGAACTACATTATTGTGCCAAGTTTCAAAGAGCTAGCACAAACCGTGTTTGATTTAGAGTCCAACTACATGTATCCATATTCGAGAAAACAGAGTGAAACCTAAACATGAAAACGGTTACTGCAAAGGAAAGGTTTAACCTAGAAGAACAAAATTTGGTGAGCCAAGTGGGATTGGTGTACTGATCATTAAATGGAACTATCATCAAGATTGGGTGAAAAAATGTTTGCTGAGATTTCAGGAAACTCGTAGTTTTTTTGAAGCTTGGCAACCCTTTCAATGAAAGTGATTGTCGTCAGTCTCTGCTTGGGGCTACTTTAAGAGGACAGAAACCATAGCGATACAACTTGGAACTACATTATTGTGCCAAGTTTCAAAGAGCTAGCACAAACCGTGTTTGATTTAGAGTTCCAACTACATGTATCCATATTGGAGAAAACAGAGTGAAACCTAAACATGAAAACGGTTACTGCAAAGGAACGGTTTAACCTAGAAGAACGAAATTTGGTGAGCCAAGTGGGATTGGTGTACTGATCATTAAATGGAAGTATCATCAAGATTGGGTGAAAAAATGTTTGCTGAGATTTCAGGAAACTCGTATTTTTTGGAAGCTTGGCAACCCCTTTCAATGAAAGTGATTTTCGTCAGTCTCTGCTTGGGGCTACTTTAAGAGGACAGAAACCATAGCGATAGAACTTGGAACTACATTATGGTGCCAAGTTTCAAAGAGCTAGCACAAACTGTGTTTGATTTAGAGTTCCAACTACATGTATCCATATTGGAGAAAACAGAGTGAAACCTAAACATGAAAACGGTTACTGCAAAGGAACGGTTTAACCTAGAAGAACGAAATTTGGTGAGCCAAGTGGGATTGGTGTACTGATCATTAAATGGAAGTATCATCAAGATTGGGTGAAAAAATGTTTGCTGAGATTTCAGGAAACTCGTATTTTTTGGAAGCTTGGCAACCCCTTTCAATGAAAGTGATTCTCGTCAGTCTCTGCTTGGAGCTACTTCAATAGGACACAAACCATAGCGATAGAACCTGGAACTACATTATTGTGCCAAGTTTCAAAGAGCTAGCACAAACCGTGTTTGATTTAGACTTCCAACTACATGTATCCATATAGGAGAAAACAGAGTGAAACCTAAATATGAAAACGGTTACTGCAAAGGAACGGTTTTGACCTAGAAGAACGAAATTTGGTGAGACAAGTGGGATTGGTGTACTGATCATTAAATGGAAGAATCATCAAGATTGGGTGAAAAAATGTTTGCTGAGATTTCAGGAAACTCGTACTTTTTTGGAAGCTTGGCAACCCCTTTCAATGAAAGTGATTCTCGTCAGTCTCTGCTTGGGGCTACTTCAATAGGACACAAACCACAGCGATAGAACTTGGAACTACATTATTGTGCCAAGTTTCAAAGAGCTAGCACAAACCGTGTTTGATTTAGACTTCCAACTACATATATCCATATTGGAGAAAACAGAGTGAAACCTAAACATGAAAGCGGTTCCTGCAAAGGAACGGTTTAACCTAGAAGAACGAAATTTGGTGAGCCAAGTGGGATTGGTGTACTGATCATTAAATGGAAGTATCATCAAGATTGGGTGAAAAAATGTTTGCTGAGATTTCAGGAAACTCGTAGTTTTTTGGAAGCTTGGCAACCCCTTTCAATGAAAGTGATTCTCGTCAGTCTCTGCTTGGGGCTACTTCAATAGGACACAAACCATAGCGAAAGAACTTGGAACTACATTATTGTGCCAAGTTTCAAAGAGCTAGCACAAACCGTGTTTGATTTAGACTTCCAACTACATGTATCCATACAGGACAAAACAGAGTGAAATCTAAACATGAAAATGGTTACTGCAAAGGAACGGTTTGACCTAGAAGAACAAAATTTGGTGAGCCAAGTGGGATTGGTGTACTGATCATTACATGGAAGTATCATCAAGATTGGGTGAAAAAATGTTTGCTGAGATTTCAGGAAACTCGTAGTTTTTTGGAAGCTTGGCAACCCCTTTCAATGAAAGTGATGCTCGTCAGTCTCTGCTTGGGGCTACTTCAATAGGACACAAACCATAGCGATAGAACTTGGAACTACATTATTGTGCCAAGTTTCAAAGAGCTAGCACAAACCGTGTTTGATTTACAGTTCCAAATACATGTATCCATATTGGAGAAAACAGAGTGAAACCTAAACATGAAAACGGTTACTGCAAAGGAACGGTTTAACCTAGAAGAAACGAAATTTGGTGAGCCAAGTGGGATTGGTGTACTGATCATTAAATGGAAGTATCATCATGATTGGGTGAAAAATGTTTGCTGAGATTGCAGGAAACTCGTAGTTTTTTGGAAGCTTGGCAACCCCTTTCAATGAAAGTGATTCTCGTCAGTCTCTGCTTGGGGCTACTTCAATAGGACACAAACCACAGCGATAGAACTTGGAACTACATTATTTTGCCAAGTTTCAAAGAGCTAGCACAAACCGTGTTTGATTTAGAGTTCCAACTACATGTATCCATATTGGAGAAAACAGAGTGAAACCTAAACATGAAAACGGTTACTGCAAAGGAACGGTTTAACCTAGAAGAACGAAATTTGGTGAGCCAAGTGGGACTGGTGTACTGATCATTAAATGGAAGTATCATCAAGATTGGGTGAAAAAATGTTTGCTGAGATTTCAGGAAACTCGTAGTTTTTTGGAAGCTTGGCAACCCCTTTCAATGAAAGTGATTGTCGTCAGTCTCTGCTTGGGGCTACTTTAAGAGGACACAAACCACAGCGATAGAACTTGGAACTACATTATGGTGCCAAGTTTCAAAGAGCTAGCACAAACCGTGTTTGATTTAGAGTTCCAACTACATGTATCCATATTGGAGAAAACAGAGTGAAACCTAAACATGAAAACGGTTACTGCAAAGGAACGGTTTAACCTAGAAGAACGAAATTTGGTGAGCCAAGTGGGATTGGTGTACTGATCATTAAATGGAAGTATCATCAAGATTGGGTGAAAAAATGTTTGCTGAGATTTCAGGAAACTCGTAGTTTTTTTGAAGCTTGGCATCCCCTTTCAATGAAAGTGATTCTCGTCAGTCGCTCTTTGGGGCTACTTCAATAGGACACAAACCATAGCGATAGAACTTGGAACTACATTATTGTGCCAAGTTTCAAAGAGCTAGCACAAACCGTGTTTGATTTAGAGTTCCAACTACATGTATCCATATTGGAGAAAACAGAGTGAAACCTAAACATGAAAACGATTACTGCAAAGGAACGGTTTAACCTAGAAGAACGAAATTTGGTGAGCCAAGTGGGATTGGTGTACTGATCATTAAATGGAAGTATCATCAAGATTGGGTGAAAAATGTTTGCTGAGATTTCAGGAAACTCGTATTTTTTGGAAGCTTGGCAACCCCTTTCAATGAAAGTGATTCTCATCAGTCTCTGCTTGGGGCTACTTGAATAGGACACAAACCATAGTGATAGAACTTGGAACTACATTATTGTGCCAAGTTTCAAAGAGCTAGCACAAACCGTGTTTGATTTAGACTTCCAACTACATGTATCCATATTGGAGAAAACAGAGTGAAACCTAAACATGAAAACGGTTACTGCAAAGGAACGGTTTAACCTAGAAGAACGAAATTTGGTGAGCCAAGTGGGATTGGTGTACTGATCATTAAATGGAAGTATCATCATGATTGGGTGAAAAAATGTTTGCTGAGATTTCAGGAAACTCGTACTTTTTTGGAAGCTTGGCAACCCCTTTCAATGAAAGTGATTCTCGTCAGTCTCTGCTTGGGGCTACTTCAATAGGACACAAACCATAGCGATAGAACCTGGAACTACATTATTGTGCCAAGTTTCAAAGAGCTAGCACAAACCGTGTTTGATTTAGACTTCCAACTACATGTATCCATATAGGAGAAAACAGAGTGAAACCTAAATATGAAAACGGTTACTGCAAAGGAACGGTTTGACCTAGAAGAACAAAATTTGGTGAGCCAAGTGGGATTGGTGTACTGATCATTAAATGGAAGTATCATCAAGATTGGGTGAAAAAATGTTTGCTGAGATTTCAGGAAACTCGTACTTTTTTTGAAGCTTGGCAACCCCTTTCAATGAAAGTGATTCTCGTCAGTCTCTGCTTGGGGCTACTTCAATAGGACACAAACCATAGCGATAGAACTTGGAACTACATTATTGTGCCAAGTTTCAAAGAGCTAGCACAAACCGTGTTTGATTTAGAGTTCCAACTACATGTATCCATATTGGAGAAAACAAAGTGAAACCTAAACATGAAAACGGTTACTGCAAAGGAACGGTTTAACCTAGAAGAACGAAATTTGGTGAGCCAAGTGGGATTGGTGTACTGATCATTAAATGGAAGTATCATCAAGATTGGGTGAAAAAATGTTTGCTGAGATTTCAGGAAACTCGTAGTTTTTTGAAGCTTGGCATCCCCTTTCAATGAAAGTGATTCTCGTCAGTCGCTCTTTGGGGCTACTTCAATAGGACACAAACCATAGCGATAGAACTTGGAACTACATTATTGTGCCAAGTTTCAAAGAGCTAGCACAAACCGTGTTTGATTTAGAGTTCCAACTACATGTATCCATATTGGAGAAAACAGAGTGAAACCTAAACATGAAAACGATTACTGCAAAGGAACGGTTTAACCTAGAAGAACGAAATTTGGTGAGCCAAGTGGGATTGGTGTACTGATCATTAAATGGAAGTATCATCAAGATTGGGTGAAAAAATGTTTGCTGAGATTTCAGGAAACTCGTATTTTTTGGAAGCTTGGCAACCCCTTTCAATGAAAGTGATTCTCATCAGTCTCTGCTTGGGGCTACTTGAATAGGACACAAACCATAGTGATAGAACTTGGAACTACATTATTGTGCCAAGTTTCAAAGAGCTAGCACAAACCGTGTTTGATTTAGACTTCCAACTACATGTATCCATATTGGAGAAAACAGAGTGAAACCTAAACATGAAAACGGTTACTGCAAAGGAACGGTTTAACCTAGAAGAACGAAATTTGGTGAGCCAAGTGGGATTGGTGTACTGATCATTAAATGGAAGTATCATCATGATTGGGTGAAAAAATGTTTGCTGAGATTTCAGGAAACTCGTACTTTTTTGGAAGCTTGGCAACCCCTTTCAATGAAAGTGATTCTCGTCAGTCTCTGCTTGGGGCTACTTCAATAGGACACAAAACCATAGCGATAGAACCTGGAACTACATTATTGTGCCAAGTTTCAAAGAGCTAGCACAAACCGTGTTTTGATTTAGACTTCCAACTACATGTATCCATATAGGAGAAAACAGAGTGAAACCTAAATATGAAAACGGTTACTGCAAAGGAACGGTTTGACCTAGAAGAACAAAATTTGGTGAGCCAAGTGGGATTGGTGTACTGATCATTAAATGGAAGTATCATCAAGATTGGGTGAAAAAATGTTTGCTGAGATTTCAGGAAACTCGTACTTTTTTTTGAAGCTTGGCAACCCCTTTCAATGAAAGTGATTCTCGTCAGTCTCTGCTTGGGGCTACTTCAATAGGACACAAACCATAGCGATAGAACTTGGAACTACATTATTGTGCCAAGTTTCAAAGAGCTAGCACAAACCGTGTTTGATTTAGACTTCCAACTACATATATCCATATTGGAGAAAACAGAGTGAAACCTAAAACATGAAAGCGGTTCCTGCAAAGGAACGGTTTAACCTAGAAGAACGAAATTTGGTGAGCCAAGTGGGATTGGTGTACTGATCATTAAATGGAAGTATCATCAATATTGGGTGAAAAAATATTTGCTGAGATTTCAGGAAACTAGTAGTTTGTTGGAAGCTTGGCAACCCCTTCAATGAAAGTGATTCTCGTCAGTCTCTGCTTGGGGCTACTTCAATAGGACACAAACCATAGCGATAGAACTTGGAACTACATTATTGTGCCAAGTTTCAAAGAGCTAGCACAAACCGTGTTTAATTTAGACTTCCAACTACATGTATCCATACAGGACAAAACAGAGTGAAATCTAAACATGAAAATGGTTACTGCAAAGGAAACGGTTTGACCTAGAAGAACAAAATTTGGTGAGCCAAGTGGGATTGGTGTACTGAGCATTACATGGAAGTATCATCAAGATTGGGTGAAAAAATGTTTGCTGAGATTTCAGGAAACTCGTAGTTTTTTTGAAGCTTGGCAACCCCTTTCAATGAAAGTGATTGTCGTCAGTCTCTGCTTGGGGCTACTTTATGAGGACAGAAACCATAGCGATAGAACTTGGAACTACATTATTGTGCCAAGTTTCAAAGAGCTAGCACAAACCGTGTTTGATTTAGAGTTCCAACTACATGTATCCATATTGGAGAAAACAGAGTGAAACCTAAACATGAAAACGGTTACTGCAAAGGAACGGTTTAACCTAGAAGAACGAAATTTGGTGAGCCAAGTGGGATTGGTGTACTGATCATTAAATGGAAGTATCATCAAGATTGGGTGAAAAAATGTTTGCTGAGATTTCAGGAAACTCGTATTTTTTGGAAGCTTGGCAACCCCTTTCAATGAAAGTGATTCTCATCAGTCTCTGCTTGGGGCTACTTGAATAGGACACAAACCATAGCGATAGAACTTGGAACTACATTATTGTGCCAAGTTTCAAAGAGCTAGCACAAACCGTGTTTGATTTAGAGTTCCAACTACATGTATCCATATTGGAGAAAACAGAGTGAAACCTAAACATGAAAACGGTTACTCCAAAGGAACGGTTTAACCTAGAAGAACGAAATTTGGTGAGCCAAGTGGGATTGGTGTACTGATCATTAAACGGAAGTATCATCATGATTGGGTGAAAAAAATGTTTGCTGATATTTCAGGAAACTCGTAGTTTTTTGGAAGCTTGGCAACCCCTTTCAATGAAAGTGATTCTCGTCAGTCTCTGCTTGGAGCTACTTCAATAGGACACAAAACCATAGCGATAGAACCTGGAACTACATTATTGTGCCAAGTTTCAAAGAGCTAGCACAAACCGTGTTTGATTTAGACTTCCAACTAGATGTATCCATATAGGAGAAAACAGAGTGAAACCTAAATATGAAAAACGGTTACTGCAAAGGAACGGTTTGACCTAGAAGAACGAAATTTGGTGAGCCAAGTGGGATTGGTGTACTGATCATTAAATGGAAGTATCATCAAGATTGGGTGAAAAAATGTTTGCTGAGATTTCAGGAAACTCGTACTTTTTTGGAAGCTTGGCAACCCCTTTCAATGAAAGTGATTCTCGTCAGTCTCTGCTTGGGGCTATTTCAATAGGACACAAACCATAGCGATAGAACTTGGAACTACATTATTGTGCCAAGTTTCAAAGAGCTAGCACAAACCGTGTTTGATTTAGACTTCCAACTACATATATCCATATTGGAGAAAACAGAGTGAAACCTAAACATGAAAGCGGTTCCTGCAAAGGAACGGTTTAACCTAGAAGAACGAAATTTGGTGAGCCAAGTGGGATTGGTGTACTGATCATTAAATGGAAGTATCATCAAGATTGGGTGAAAAAATGTTTGCTGAGATTTCAGGAAACTCGTAGTTTTTTGGAAGCTTGGCAACCCCTTTCAATGAAAGTGATTCTCGTCAGTCTCTGCTTGGGGCTACTTCAATAGGACACAAACCATAGCGATAGAACTTGGAACTACATTATTGTGCCAAGTTTCAAAGAGCTAGCACAAACCGTGTTTGATTTAGACTTCCAACTACATGTATCCATACAGGACAAAACGGAGTGAAATCTAAACATGAAAATGGTTACTGCAAAGGAACGGTTTGACCTAGAAGAACAAAATTTGGTGAGCCAAGTGGGATTGGTGTACTGATCATTACATGGAAGTATCATCAAGATTGGGTGAAAAATGTTTGCTGAGATTTCAGGAAACTCGTAGTTTTTTTGAAGCTTGGCAACCCCTTTCAATGAAAGTGATTGTCGTCAGTCTCTGCTTGGGGCAACTTTATGAGGACAGAAACCATAGCGATAGAACTTGGAACTACATTATGGTGCCAAGTTTCAAAGAGCTAGCACAAACCGTGTTTGATTTAGAGTTCCAACTACATGTATCCATATTGGAGAAAACAGAGTGAAACCTAAACATGAAAAACGGTTACTGCAAAGGAACGGTTTAACCTAGAAGAACGAAATTTGGTGAGCCAAGTGGGACTGGTGTACTGATCATTAAATGGAAGTATCATCAAGATTGGGTGAAAAAATGTTTGCTGAGATTTCAGGAAACTCGTAGTTTTTTTGAAGCTTGGCAACCCCTTTCAATGAAAGTGATTGTCGTCAGTCTCTGCTTGGGGCTACTTTAAGAGGACAGAAACCCATAGCGATACAACTTGGAACTACATTATTGTGCCAAGTTTCAAAGAGCTAGCACAAACCGTGTTTGATTTAGAGTTCCAACTACATGTATCCATATTGGAGAAAAACAGAGTGAAACCTAAAACATGAAAACGGTTACTGCAAAGGAACGGTTTAACCTAGAAGAACGAAATTTGGTGAGCCAAGTGGGATTGGTGTACTGATCATTAAATGGAAGTATCATCAAGATTGGGTGAAAAAATGTTTGCTGAGATTTCAGGAAACTCGTACTTTTTTGGAAGCTTGGCAACCCCTTTCAATGAAAGTGATTCTCGTCAGTCTCTGCTTGGGGCTACTTCAATAGGACACAAACCATAGCGATAGAACCTGGAACTACATTATTGTGCCAAGTTTCAAAGAGCTAGCACAAACCGTGTTTGATTTAGACTTCCAACTACATGTATCCATATAGGAGAAAACAGAGTGAAACCTAAATATGAAAACGGTTACTGCAAAGGAACGGTTTGACCTAGAAGAACAAAATTTGGTGAGCCAAGTGGGATTGGTGTACTGATCATTAAATGGAAGTATCATCAAGATTGGGTGAAAAAATGTTTGCTGAGATTTCAGGAAACTCGTACTTTTTTTGAAGCTTGGCAACCCCTTTCTATGAAAGTGATTCTCGTCAGTCTCTGCTTGGGGCTACTTCAATAGGACACAAACCATAGCGATAGAACTTGGAACTACATTATTGTGCCAAGTTTCAAAGAGCTAGCACAAACCGTGTTTGATTTAGACTTCCAACTACATATATCCATATTGGAGAAAACAGAGTGAAACCTAAACATGAAAGCGGTTCCTGCAAAGGAACGGTTTAACCTAGAAGAACGAAATTTGGTGAGCCAAGTGGGATTGGTGTACTGATCATTAAATGGAAGTATCATCAAGATTGGGTGAAAAAATGTTTGCTGAGATTTCAGGAAACTAGTAGTTTTTTGGAAGCTTGGCAACCCTTTCAATGAAAGTGATTCTCGTCAGTCTCTGCTTGGGGCTACTTCAATAGGACACAAAACCATAGCGATAGAACTTGGAACTACATTATTGTGCCAAGTTTCAAAGAGCTAGCACAAACCTTGTTTGATTTAGACTTCCAACTACATGTATCCATACAGGACAAAACAGAGTGAAATCTAAACATGAAAATGGTTACTGCAAAGGAACGGTTTGACCTAGAAGAACAAAATTTGGTGAGCCAAGTGGGATTGGTGTACTGAGCATTACATGGAAGTATCATCAAGATTGGGTGAAAAAATGTTTGCTGAGATTTCAGGAAACTCGTAGTTTTTTTGAAGCTTGGCAACCCCTTTCAATGAAAGTGATTGTCGTCAGTCTCTGCTTGGGGCTACTTTATGAGGACAGAAACCATAGCGATAGAACTTGGAACTACACTATGGTGCCAAGTTTCAAAGAGCTAGCACAAACCGTGTTTGATTTAGAGTTCCAACTACATGTATCCATATTGGAGAAAACAGAGTGAAACCTAAACATGAAAAACGGTTACTGCAAAGGAACGGTTTAACCTAGAAGAACGAAATTTGGTGAGCCAAGTGGGATTGGTGTACTGATCATTAAATGGAAGTATCATCAAGATTGGGTGAAAAAATGTTTGCTGAGATT
The DNA here is from genome assembly GCF_045843805.1 of Urocitellus parryii. NCBI lineage: Eukaryota > Metazoa > Chordata > Mammalia > Rodentia > Sciuridae > Urocitellus > Urocitellus parryii. The sequence continues at coordinate 26,451 of NW_027554183.1, forward strand.
TCAGGAAACTCGTATTTTTTGGAAGCTTGGCAACCCCTTTCAATGAAAGTGATTCTCATCAGTCTCTGCTTGGGGCTACTTGAATAGGACACAAACCATAGCGATAGAACTTGGAACTACATTATTGTGCCAAGTTTCAAAGAGCTAGCACAAACCGTGTTTGATTTAGAGTTCCAACTACATGTATCCATATTGGAGAAAACAGAGTGAAACCTAAACATGAAAACGGTTACTGCAAAGGAACGGTTTAACCTAGAAGAACGAAATTTGGTGAGCCAAGTGGGATTGGTGTACTGATCATTAAACGGAAGTATCATCATGATTGGGTGAAAAAATGTTTGCTGATATTTCAGGAAACTCGTAGTTTTTTGGAAGCTTGGCAACCCCTTTCAATGAAAGTGATTCTCGTCAGTCTCTGCTTGGAGCTACTTCAATAGGACACAAACCATAGCGATAGAACCTGGAACTACATTATTGTGCCAAGTTTCAAAGAGCTAGCACAAACCGTGTTTGATTTAGACTTCCAACTACATGTATCCATATAGGAGAAAACAGAGTGAAACCTAAATATGAAAAACGGTTACTGCAAAGGAACGGTTTGACCTAGAAGAACGAAATTTGGTGAGCCAAGTGGGATTGGTGTACTGATCATTAAATGGAAGTATCATCAAGATTGGGTGAAAAAATGTTTGCTGAGATTTCAGGAAACTCGTACTTTTTTGGAAGCTTGGCAACCCCTTTCAATGAAAGTGATTCTGGTCAGTCTCTGCTTGGGGCTATTTCAATAGGACACAAACCATAGCGATAGAACTTGGAACTACATTATTGTGCCAAGTTTCAAAGAGCTAGCACAAACCGTGTTTGATTTAGACTTCCAACTACATATATCCATATTGGAGAAAACAGAGTGAAACCTAAACATGAAAGCGGTTCCTGCAAAGGAACGGTTTAACCTAGAAGAACGAAATTTGGTGAGCCAAGTGGGATTGGTGTACTGATCATTAAATGGAAGTATCATCAAGATTGGGTGAAAAATGTTTGCTGAGATTTCAGGAAACTCGTAGTTTTTTGGAAGCTTGGCAACCCCTTTCAATGAAAGTGATTCTCGTCAGTCTCTGCTTGGGGCTACTTCAATAGGACACAAACCATAGCGATAGAACTTGGAACTACATTATTGTGCCAAGTTTCAAAGAGCTAGCACAAACCGTGTTTGATTTAGACTTCCAACTACATGTATCCATACAGGACAAAACAGAGTGAAATCTAAACATGAAAATGGTTACTGCAAAGGAACGGTTTGACCTAGAAGAACAAAATTTGGTGAGCCAAGTGGGATTGGTGTACTGATCATTACATGGAAGTATCATCAAGATTGGGTGAAAAAATGTTTGCTGAGATTTCAGGAAACTCGTAGTTTTTTTGAAGCTTGGCAACCCCTTTCAATGAAAGTGATTGTCGTCAGTCTCTGCTTGGGGCAACTTTATGAGGACAGAAACCATAGCGATAGAACTTGGAACTACATTATGGTGCCAAGTTTCAAAGAGCTAGCACAAACCGTGTTTGATTTAGAGTTCCAACTACATGTATCCATATTGGAGAAAACAGAGTGAAACCTAAACATGAAAACGGTTACTGCAAAGGAACGGTTTAACCTAGAAGAACGAAATTTGGTGAGCCAAGTGGGACTGGTGTACTGATCATTAAATGGAAGTATCATCAAGATTGGGTGAAAAAATGTTTGCTGAGATTTCAGGAAACTCGTAGTTTTTTTGAAGCTTGGCAACCCCTTTCAATGAAAGTGATTGTCGTCAGTCTCTGCTTGGGGCTACTTTAAGAGGACAGAAACCATAGCGATACAACTTGGAACTACATTATTGTGCCAAGTTTCAAAGAGCTAGCACAAACCGTGTTTGATTTAGAGTTCCAACTACATGTATCCATATTGGAGAAAACAGAGTGAAACCTAAACATGAAAACGGTTACTGCAAAGGAACGGTTTAACCTAGAAGAACGAAATTTGGTGAGCCAAGTGGGATTGGTGTACTGATCATTAAATGGAAGTATCATCAAGATTGGGTGAAAAAATGTTTGCTGAGATTTCAGGAAACTCGTATTTTTTGGTAGCTTGGCATCCCCTTTCAATGAAAGTGATTCTCGTCAGTCGCTCTTTGGGGCTACTTCAATAGGACACAAACCATAGCGATAGAACTTGGAACTACATTATTGTGCCAAGTTTCAAAGAGCTAGCACAAACCGTGTTTGATTTAGAGTTCCAACTACATGTATCCATATTGGAGAAAACAGAGTGAAACCTAAACATGAAAACGGTTACTGCAAAGGAACGGTTTAACCTAGAAGAACGAAATTTGGTGAGCCAAGTGGGATTGGTGTACTGATCATTAAATGGAAGTATCATCAAGATTGGGTGAAAAAATGTTTGCTGAGATTTCAGGAAACTCGTATTTTTTGGAAGCTTGGCAACCCCTTTCAATGAAAGTGATTCTCATCAGTCTCTGCTTGGGGCTACTTGAATAGGACACAAACCATAGCGATAGAACTTGGAACTACATTATTGTGCCAAGTTTCAAAGAGCTAGCACAAACCGTGTTTGATTTAGAGTTCCAACTACATGTATCCATATTGGAGAAAACAGAGTGAAACCTAAACATGAAAACGGTTACTGCAAAGGAACGGTTTAACCTAGAAGAACGAAATTTGGTGAGCCAAGTGGGATTGGTGTACTGATGATTAAATGGAAGTATCATCATGATTGGGTGAAAAAATGTTTGCTGAGATTTCAGGAAACTCGTACTTTTTTGGAAGCTTGGCTTCAATGAAAGTGATTCTCGTCAGTCTCTGCTTGGGGCTACTTCAATAGGACACAAACCATAGCGATAGAACCTGGAACTACATTATTGTGCCAAGTTTCAAAGAGCTAGCACAAACCGTGTTTGATTTAGACTTCCAACTACATGTATCCATATAGGAGAAAACAGAGTGAAACCTAAATATGAAAACGGTTACTGCAAAGGAACGGTTTGACCTAGAAGAACAAAATTTGGTGAGCCAAGTGGGATTGGTGTACTGATCATTAAATGGAAGTATCATCAAGATTGGGTGAAAAAATGTTTGCTGAGATTTCAGGAAACTCGTACTTTTTTTGAAGCTTGGCAACCCCTTTCAATGAAAGTGATTCTCGTCAGTCTCTGCTTGGGGCTACTTCAATAGGACACAAACCATAGCGATAGAACTTGGAACTACATTATTGTGCCAAGTTTCAAAGAGCTAGCACAAACCGTGTTTGATTTAGACTTCCAACTACATATATCCATATTGGAGAAAACAGAGTGAAACCTAAACATGAAAGCGGTTCCTGCAAAGGAACGGTTTAACCTAGAAGAACGAAATTTGGTGAGCCAAGTGGGATTGGTGTACTGATCATTAAATGGAAGTATCATCAAGATTGGGTGAAAAAATGTTTGCTGAGATTTCAGGAAACTCGTAGTTTTTTGGAAGCTTGGCAACCCCTTTCAATGAAAGTGATTCTCGTCAGTCTCTGCTTGGGGCTACTTCAATAGGACACAAACCATAGCGATAGAACTTGGAACTACATTATTGTGCCAAGTTTCAAAGAGCTAGCACAAACCGTGTTTGATTTAGACTTCCAAATACATGTATCCATACAGGACAAAACAGAGTGAAATCTAAACATGAAAATGGTTACTGCAAAGGAACGGTTTGACCTAGAAGAACAAAATTTGGTGAGCCAAGTGGGATTGGTGTACTGAGCATTACATGGAAGTATCATCAAGATTGGGTGAAAAAATGTTTGCTGAGATTTCAGGAAACTCGTAGTTTTTTTGAAGCTTGGCAACCCCTTTCAATGAAAGTGATTGTCGTCAGTCTCTGCTTGGGGCTACTTTATGAGGACAGAAACCATAGCGATAGAACTTGGAACTACATTATGGTGCCAAGTTTCAAAGAGCTAGCACAAACCGTGTTTGATTTAGAGTTCCAACTACATGTATCCATATTGGAGAAAACAGAGTGAAACCTAAACATGAAAACGGTTACTGCAAAGGAACGGTTTAACCTAGAAGAACGAAATTTGGTGAGCCAAGTGGGATTGGTGTACTGATCATTAAATGGAAGTATCATCAAGATTGGGTGAAAAAATGTTTGCTGAGATTTCAGGAAACTCGTATTTTTTGGAAGCTTGGCAACCCCTTTCAATGAAAGTGATTCTCATCAGTCTCTGCTTGGGGCTACTTGAATAGGACACAAACCATAGCGATAGAACTTGGAACTATATTATTGTGCCAAGTTTCAAAGAGCTAGCACAAACCGTGTTTGATTTAGAGTTCCAACTACATGTATCCATATTGGAGAAAACAGAGTGAAACCTAAACATGAAAACGGTTACTGCAAAGGAACGGTTTAACCTAGAAGAACGAAATTTGGTGAGCCAAGTGGGATTGGTGTACTGATCATTAAACGGAAGTATCATCATGATTGGGTGAAAAAATGTTTGCTGATATTTCAGGAAACTCGTAGTTTTTTGGAACCTTGGCAACCCCTTTCAATGAAAGTGATTCTCGTCAGTCTCTGCTTGGAGCTACTTCAATAGGACACAAACCATAGCGATAGAACCTGGAACTACATTATTGTGCCAAGTTTCAAAGAGCTAGCACAAACCGTGTTTGATTTAGACTTCCAACTACATGTATCCATATAGGAGAAAACAGAGTGAAACCTAAATATGAAAACGGTTACTGCAAAGGAACGGTTTGACCTAGAAGAACGAAATTTGGTGAGCCAAGTGGGATTGGTGTACTGATCATTAAATGGAAGTATCATCAAGATTGGGTGAAAAAATGTTTGCTGAGATTTCAGGAAACTCGTACTTTTTTGGAAGCTTGGCAACCCCTTTCAATGAAAGTGATTCTCGTCAGTCTCTGCTTGGGGCTATTTCAATAGGACACAAACCATAGCGATAGAACTTGGAACTACATTATTGTGCCAAGTTTCAAAGAGCTAGCACAAACCGTGTTTGATTTAGACTTCCAACTACATATATCCATATTGGAGAAAACAGAGTGAAACCTAAACATGAAAGCGGTTCCTGCAAAGGAACGGTTTAACCTAGAAGAACGAAATTTGGTGAGCCAAGTGGGATTGGTGTACTGATCATTAAATGGAAGTATCATCAAGATTGGGTGAAAAAATGTTTGCTGAGATTTCAGGAAACTCGTAGTTTTTTTGGAAGCTTGGCAACCCCTTTCAATGAAAGTGATTCTCGTCAGTCTCTGCTTGGGGCTACTTCAATAGGACACAAATCATAGCGATAGAACTTGGAACTACATTATTGTGCCAAGTTTCAAAGAGCTAGCACAAACCGTGTTTGATTTAGACTTCCAACTACATGTATCCATACAGGACAAAACAGAGTGAAATCTAAACATGAAAATGGTTACTGCAAAGGAACGGTTTGACCTAGAAGAACAAAATTTGGTGAGCCAAGTGGGATTGGTGTACTGATCATTACATGGAAGTATCATCAAGATTGGGTGAAAAAATGTTTGCTGAGATTTCAGGAAACTCGTAGTTTTTTTGAAGCTTGGCAACCCCTTTCAATGAAAGTGATTGTCGTCAGTCTCTGCTTGGGGCAACTTTATGAGGACAGAAACCATAGCGATAGAACTTGGAACTACATTATGGTGCCAAGTTTCAAAGAGCTAGCACAAACCGTGTTTGATTTAGAGTTCCAACTACATGTATCCATATTGGAGAAAACAGAGTTTAACCTAAACATGAAAACGGTTACTGCAAAGGAACGGTTTAACCTAGAAGAACGAAATTGGGTGAGCCAAGTGGGATTGGTGTACTGATCATTAAATGGAAGTATCATCAAGATTGGGTGAAAAAATGTTTGCTGAGATTTCAGGAAACTCGTATTTTTTGGAAGCTTGGCAACCCCTTTCAATGAAAGTGATTCTCATCAGTCTCTGCTTGGGGCTACTTGAATAGGACACAAACCATAGCGATAGAACTTGGAACTACATTATTGTGCCAAGTTTCAAAGAGCTAGCACAAACCGTGTTTGATTTTACAGTTCCAACTACATGTATCCATATAGGAGAAAACAGAGTGAAACCTAAACATGAAAACGGTTACTGCAAAGGAACGGTTTAACCTAGAAGAACGAAATTTGGTGAGCCAAGTGGGATTGGTGTACTGATCATTAAATGGAAGTATCATCATGATTGGGTGAAAAAATGTTTGCTGAGATTTCAGGAAACTCGTAGTTTTTTGGAAGCTTGGCAACCCCTTTCAATGAAAGTGATTCTCGTCAGTCTCTGCTTGGGGCTACTTCAATAGGACACAAACCACAGCGATAGAACTTGGAACTACATTATTTTGCCAAGTTTCAAAGAGCTAGCACAAACCGTGTTTGATTTAGAGTTCCAACTACATGTATCCATATTGGAGAAAACAGAGTGAAACCTAAACATGAAAACGGTTACTGCAAAGGAACGGTTTAACCTAGAAGAACGAAATTTGGTGAGCCAAGTGGGATTGGTGTACTGATCATTAAATGGAAGTATCATCAAGATTGGGTGAAAAAAATGTTTGCTGAGATTTCAGGAAACTCGTAGTTTTTTGGAAGCTTGGCAACCCCGTTCAATGAAAGTGATTCTCGTCAGTCTCTCCTTGGGGCTACTTCAATAGGAAACAAACCATAGCGATAGAACTTGGAACTACATTATTGTGCCAAGTTTCAAAGAGCTAGCACAAACCGTGTTTGATTTAGAGTTCCAACTACATGTATCCATATTGGAGAAAACAAAGTGAAACCTAAACATGAAAACGGTTACTGCAAAGGAACGGTTTAACTTGGAAGAACGAAATTTGGTGAGCCAAGTGGGATTGGTGTACTGATCATTAAATGGAAGTATCATCAAGATTGGGTGAAAAAATGTTGGCTGAGATTTCAGGAAACTCGTAGTTTTTTTGAAGCTTGGCAACCCCTTTCAATGAAAGTGATTGTCGTCAGTCTCTGCTTGGGGCTACTTTAAGAGGACAGAAACCATAGCGATACAACTTGGAACTACATTATTGTGCCAAGTTTCAAAGAGCTAGCACAAACCGTGTTTGATTTAGAGTTCCAACTACATGTATCCATATTGGAGAAAACAGAGTGAAACCTAAACATGAAAACGTTTACTGCAAATAAACAGTTTAACCTAGAAGAACGAAATTTGGTGAGCCAAGTGGGATTATTGTACTGATCATTAAATGGAAGTATCCTCAAGATTGGGAGAAAAAAATGTTTGCTGAGATTTCAGGAAACTGTAGTTTTTTGGAAGCTTGGCAACCCCTTTCAATGAAAGTGATTTTCGTCAGTCTCTGCTTGGGGCTACTTCAATAGGACACAAACCATAGCGATAGAACTTGGAACTACATGATTGTGCCAAGTTTCAAAGAGCTGGCACAAACCGTGTTTGATTTAGACTTCCAACTACATGTATCCATATAGGAGAAAACAGAGTGAAACCTAAACATGAAAACGGTTACTGCAAAGGAACGGTTTAACCTAGAAGAACGAAATTTGGTGAGCCAAGTGGGATTGGTGTACTGATCATTAAATGGAAGTATCATCATGATTGGGTGAAAAAATGTTTGCTGAGATTTCAGGAAACTCGTAGTTTTTTGGAAGCTTGGCAACCCCTTTCAATGAAAGTGATTCTCGTCAGTCTCTGCTTGGGGCTACTTCAATAGGACACAAACCACAGCGATCGAACTTGGAACTACATTATTGTGCCAAGTTTCAAAGAGCTAGCACAAACCGTGTTTGATTTAGAGTTCCAACTACATGTATCCATATTGGAGAAAACAGAGTGAAACCTAAACATGAAAACGGTTACTGCAAAGGAACGGTTTAACCTAGAAGAACGAAATTTGGTGAGCCAAGTGGGATTGGTGTACTGATCATTAAATGGACGTATCATCAAGATTGGGTGAAAAAATGTTTGCTGAGATTTCAGGAAACTCGTATTTTTTGGAAGCTTGGCAACCCCTTTCAATGAAAGTGATTCTCATCAGTCTCTGCTTGGGGCTACTTGAATAGGACACAAACCATAGCGATAGAACTTGGAACTACATTATTGTGCCAAGTTTCAAAGAGCTAGCACAAACCGTGTTTGATTTAGAGTTCCAACTACATGTATCCATATTGGAGAAAACAGAGTGAAACCTAAACATGAAAACGGTTACTGCAAAGGAACGGTTTAACCTAGAAGAACGAAATTTGGTGAGCCAAGTGGGATTGGTGTACTGATCATTAAATGGAAGTATCATCAAGATTGGGTGAAAAAATGTTTGCTGAGATTTCAGGAAACTCGTAGTTTTTTGGAAGCTTGGCAACCCCTTTCAATGAAAGTGATTCTCGTCAGTCTCTGCTTGGGGCTACTTCAATAGGACACAAACCATAGCGATAGAACCTGGAACTACATTATTGTGCCAAGTTTCAAAGAGCTAGCACAAACCGTGTTTGATTTAGACTTCCAACTTCATGTATCCATATAGGAGAAAACAGAGTGAAACCTAAATATGAAAACGGTTACTGCAAAGGAACGGTTTGACCTAGAAGAACGAAATTTGGTGAGCCAAGTGGGATTGGTGTACTGATCATTAAATGGAAGTATCATCAAGATTGGGTGAAAAAATGTTTGCTGAGATTTCAGGAAACTCGTACTTTTTTGAAAGCTTGGCAACCCCTTTCAATGAAAGTGATTCTCGTCAGTCTCTGCTTGGGGCTACTTCAATAGGACACAAACCATAGCGATAGAACTTGGAACTACATTATTGTGCCAAGTTTCAAAGAGCTAGCACAAACCGTGTTTGATTTAGACTTCCAACTACATATATCCATATTGGAGAAAACAGAGTGAAACCTAAACATGAAAGCGGTTCCTGCAAAGGAACGGTTTAAACCTAGAAGAACGAAATTTGGTGAGCCAAGTGGGATTGGTGTACTGATCATTAAATGGAAGTATCATCAAGATTGGGTGAAAAAATGTTTGCTGAGATTTCAGGAAACTAGTAGTTTTTTGGAAGCTTGGCAACCCCTTTCAATGAAAGTGATTCTCGTCAGTCTCTGCTTGGGGCTACATCAATAGGACACAAACCATAGCGATAGAACTTGGAACTACATTTATTGTGCCAAGTTTCAAAGAGCTAGCACAAACCGTGTTTGATTTAGACTTCCAAATACATGTATCCATACAGGACAAAACAGAGTGAAATCTAAACATGAAAATGGTTACTGCAAAGGAAACGGTTTGACCTAGAAGAACAAAATTTGGTGAGCCAAGTGGGATTGGTGTACTGATCATTACATGGAAGTATCATCAAGATTGGGTGAAAAAATGTTTGCTGAGATTTTCAGGAAACTCGTATTTTTTTGGAAGCTTGGCAACCCCTTTCAATGAAAGTGATTCTCATCAGTCTCTGCTTGGGGCTACTTCAATAGGACACAAACCATAGCGATAGAAACTTGGAACTACATTATTGTGCCAAGTTTCAAAGAGCTAGCACAAACCGTGTTTGATTTAGAGTTCCAACTACATGTATCCATATTGGAGAAAACAGAGTGAAACCTAAACATGAAAACGGTTACTGCAAAGGAACGGTTTAACCTAGAAGAACGAAATTTGGTGAGCCAGTGGGATTGGTGTACTGATCATTAAATGGAAGTATCATCAAGATTGGGTGAAAAAATGTTTGCTGAGATTTCAGGAAACTCGTAGTTTTTTGGAAGCTTGGCAACCCCGTTCAATGAAAGTGATTCTCGTCAGTCTCTGCTTGGGGCTACTTCAATAGGAACAAACCATAGCGATAGAAACTTGGAACTACATTATTGTGCCAAGTTTCAAAGAGCTAGCACAAACCGTGTTTGATTTAGAGTTCCAACTACATGTATCCATATTGGAGAAAACAAAGTGAAACCTAAACATGAAAACGGTTACTGCAAAGGAACGGTTTAACCTAGAAGAACGAAATTTGGTGAGCCAAGTGGGATTGGTGTACTGATCATTAAATGGAAGTATCATCAAGATTGGGTGAAAAAATGTTGGCTGAGATTTCAGGAAACTCGTAGTTTTTTTGAAGCTTGGCAACCCCTTTTAATGAAAGTGATTGTCGTCAGTCTCTGCTTGGGGCTACTTTAAGAGGACAGAAACCATAGCGATACAACTTGGAACTACATTATTGTGCCAAGTTTCAAAGAGCTAGCACAAACCGGTTTGATTTAGAGTTCCAACTACATGTATCCATATTGGAGAAAACAGAGTGAAACCTAAACATGAAAACGTTTACTGCAAATAAACGGTTTAACCTAGAAGAACGAAATTTGGTGAGCCAAGTGGGATTGGTGTACTGATCATTAAATGGAAGTATCCTCAAGATTGGGAGAAAAAAATGTTTGCTGAGATTTCAGGAAACTGTAGTTTTTTTGGAAGCTTGGCAACCCCTTTCAATGAAAGTGATTTTCGTCAGTCTCTGCTTGGGGCTACTTCAATAGGACACAAACCATAGCGATAGAACTTGGAACTACATGATTGTGCCAAGTTTCAAAGAGCTGGCACAAACCGTGTTTGATTTAGACTTCCAACTACATGTATCCATATAGGAGAAAACAGAGTGAAACCTAAACATGAAAACGGTTACTGCAAAGGAACGGTTTAACCTAGAAGAACGAAATTTGGTGAGCCAAGTGGGATTGGTGTACTGATCATTAAATGGAAGTATCATCATGATTGGGTGAAAAAATGTTTGCTGAGATTTCAGGAAACTCGTAGTTTTTTGGAAGCTTGGCAACCCCTTTCAATGAAAGTGATTCTCGTCAGTCTCTGCTTGGGGCTACTTCAATAGGACACAAACCACAGCGATCGAACTTGGAACTACATTATTGTGCCAAGTTTCAAAGAGCTAGCACAAACCGTGTTTGATTTAGAGTTCCAACTACATGTATCCATATTGGAGAAAACAGAGTGAAACCTAAACATGAAAACGGTTACTGCAAAGGAACGGTTTAACCTAGAAGAACGAAATTTGGTGAGCCAAGTGGGATTGGTGTACTGATCATTAAATGGAAGTATCATCAAGATTGGGTGAAAAAATGTTTGCTGAGATTTCAGGAAACTCGTATTTTTTGGAAGCTTGGCAACCCCTTTCAATGAAAGTGATTCTCATCAGTCTCTGCTTGGGGCTACTTGAATAGGACACAAACCATAGCGATAGAACTTGGAACTACATTATTGTGCCAAGTTTCAAAGAGCTAGCACAAACCGTGTTTGATTTAGAGTTCCAACTACATGTATCCATATTGGAGAAAACAGAGTGAAACCTAAACATGAAAACGGTTACTGCAAAGGAACGGTTTAACCTAGAAGAACGAAATTTGGTGAGCCAAGTGGGATTGGTGTACTGATCATTAAAAGGAAGTATCCTCAAGATTGGGTGAAAAAATGTTTGCTGAGATTTCAGGAAACTCGTAGTTTTTTGGAAGCTTGGCAACCCCTTTCAATGAAAGTGATTCTCGTCAGTCTCTGCTTGGGGCTACTTCAATAGGACACAAACCATAGCGATAGAACCTGGAACTACATTATTGTGCCAAGTTTCAAAGAGCTAGTACAAACCGTGTTTGATTTAGACTTCCAACTACATGTATCCATATAGGAGAAAACAGAGTGAAACCTAAATATGAAAACGGTTACTGCAAAGGAACGGTTTGACCTAGAAGAACGAAATTTGGTGAGCCAAGTGGGATTGGTGTACTGATCATTAAATGGAAGTATCATCAAGATTGGGTGAAAAAATGTTTGCTGAGATTTCAGGAAACTCGTACTTTTTTGAAAGCTTGGCAACCCCTTTCAATGAAAGTGATTCTCGTCAGTCTCTGCTTAGGGCTACTTCAATAGGACACAAACCATAGCGATAGAACTTGGAACTACATTATTGTGCCAAGTTTCAAAGAGCTAGCACAAACCGTGTTTGATTTAGACTTCCAACTACATATATCCATATTGGAGAAAACAGAGTGAAACCTAAACATGAAAGCGGTTCCTGCAAAGGAACGGTTTAACCTAGAAGAACGAAATTTGGTGAGCCAAGTGGGATTGGTGTACTGATCATTAAATGGAAGTATCATCAAGATTGGGTGAAAAAATGTTTGCTGAGATTTCAGGAAACTAGTAGTTTTTTGGAAGCTTGGCAACCCCTTTCAATGAAAGTGATTCTCGTCAGTCTCTGCTTGGGGCTACTTCAATAGGACACAAACCATAGCGATAGAACTTGGAACTACATTATTGTGCCAAGTTTCAAAGAGCTAGCACAAACCGTGTTTGATTTAGACTTCCAAATACATGTATCCATACAGGACAAAACAGAGTGAAATCTAAACATGAAAATGGTTACTGCAAAGGAACGGTTTGACCTAGAAGAACAAAATTTGGTGAGCCAAGTGGGATTGGTGTACTGATCATTACATGGAAGTATCATCAAGATTGGGTGAAAAAATGTTTGCTGAGATTTCAGGAAACTCGTATTTTTTGGAAGCTTGGCAACCCCTTTCAATGAAAGTGATTCTCATCAGTCTCTGCTTGGGGCTACTTCAATAGGACACAAACCATAGCGATAGAACTTGGAACTACATTATTGTGCCAAGTTTCAAAGAGCTAGCACAAACCGTGTTTGATTTAGAGTTCCAACTACATGTATCCATATTGGAGAAAACAAAGTGAAACCTAAACATGAAAACGGTTACTGCAAAGGAACGGTTTGACCTAGAAGAACGAAAATTGGTGAGCCAAGTGGGATTGGTGTACTGATCATTAAATGGAAGTATCATCAAGATTGGGTGAAAAAATGTTTGCTGAGATTTCAGGAAACTCGTATTTTTTGGAAGCTTTGCAACGCCTTTCAATGAAAGTGATTCTCGTCAGTCTCTGCTTGGGGCTACTTCAATAGGACACAAACCATAGCGATAGAACTTGGAACTACATTATTGTGCCAAGTTTCAAAGAGCTAGCACAAACCGTGTTTGATTTAGAGTTCCAACTACATGTATCCATATTGGAGAAAACAAAGTGAAACCTAAACATGAAAACGGTTACTGCAAAGGAACGGTTTAACCTAGAAGAACGAAATTTGGTGAGCCAAGTGGGATTGGTGTACTGATCATTAAATGGAAGTATCATCAAGATTGGGTGAAAAAATGTTTGCTGAGATTTCAGGAAACTCGTAGTTTTTTGGAAGCTTGGCAACCCCTTCAATGAAAGTGATTCTCGTCAGTCTCTGCTTGGGGCTACTTCAATAGGACACAAACCATAGCGATAGAACTTGGAACTACATTATTGTGCCAAGTTTCAAAGAGCTAGCACAAACCGTGTTTGATTTAGACTTCCAACTACATGTATCCATATTGGAGAAAACAGAGTGAAACCTAAACATGAAAGCGGTTCCTGCAAAGGAACGGTTTAATCTAGAAGAACGAAATTTGGTGAGCCAAGTGGGATTGGTGTACTGATCATTAAATGGAAGTATCATCAAGGTTGGGTGAAAAAATGTTTGCTGAGATTTCAGGAAACTCGTATTTTTTGGAAGCTTGGCAACCCCTTTCAATGAAAGTGATTCTCATCAGTATCTGCTTGGGGCTACTTCAATAGGACACAAACCATAGCGATAGAACTTGGAACTACATTATTGTGCCAAGTTTCAAAGAGCTAGCACAAACCGTGTTTGATTTAGACTTCCAACTACATATATCCATATTGGAGAAAACAGAGTGAAACCTAAACATGAAAGCGGTTCCTGCAAAGGAACGGTTTAACCTAGAAGAACGAAATTTGGTGAGCCAAGTGGGATTGGTGTACTGATCATTAAATGGAAGTATCATCAAGATTGGGTGAAAAAATGTTTGCTGAGATTTCAGGAAACTCGTAGTTTTTTGGAAGCTTGGCAACCCCTTTCAATGAAAGTGATTCTCGTCAGTCTCTGCTTGGGGCTACTTCAATAGGACACAAACCATAGCGATAGAACTTGGAACTACATTATTGTGCCAAGTTTCAAAGAGCTAGCACAAACCGTGTTTGATTTAGACTTCCAACTACATGTATCCATACAGGACAAAACAGAGTGAAATCTAAACATGAAAATGGTTACTGCAAAGGAACGGTTTGACCTAGAAGAACAAAATTTGGTGAGCCAAGTGGGATTGGTGTACTGATCATTACATGGAAGTATCATCAAGATTGGGTGAAAAAATGTTTGCTGAGATTTCAGGAAACTCGTAGTTTTTTTGAAGCTTGGCAACCCCTTTCAATGAAAGTGATTGTCGTCAGTCTCTGCTTGGGGCAACTTTATGAGGACAGAAACCATAGCGATAGAACTTGGAACTACATTATGGTGCCAAGTTTCAAAGAGCTAGCACAAACCGTGTTTGATTTAGAGTTCCAACTACATGTATCCATATTGGAGAAAACAGAGTTTAACCTAAACATGAAAACGGTTACTGCAAAGGAACGGTTTAACCTAGAAGAACGAAATTGGGTGAGCCAAGTGGGATTGGTGTACTGATCATTAAATGGAAGTATCATCAAGATTGGGTGAAAAAATGTTTGCTGAGATTTCAGGAAACTCGTATTTTTTGGAAGCTTGGCAACCCCTTTCAATGAAAGTGATTCTCATCAGTCTCTGCTTGGGGCTACTTGAATAGGACACAAACCATAGCGATAGAACTTGGAACTACATTATTGTGCCAAGTTTCAAAGAGCTAGCACAAACCGTGTTTGATTTACAGTTCCAACTACATGTATCCATATAGGAGAAAACAGAGTGAAACCTAAACATGAAAACGGTTACTGCAAAGGAACGGTTTAACCTAGAAGAACGAAATTTGGTGAGCCAAGTGGGATTGGTGTACTGATCATTAAATGGAAGTATCATCATGATTGGGTGAAAAAATGTTTGCTGAGATTTCAGGAAACTCGTAGTTTTTTGGAAGCTTGGCAACCCCTTTCAATGAAAGTGATTCTCGTCAGTCTCTGCTTGGGGCTACTTCAATAGGACACAAACCACAGCGATAGAACTTGGAACTACATTATTTTGCCAAGTTTCAAAGAGCTAGCACAAACCGTGTTTGATTTAGAGTTCCAACTACATGTATCCATATTGGAGAAAACAGAGTGAAACCTAAACATGAAAACGGTTACTGCAAAGGAACGGTTTAACCTAGAAGAACGAAATTTGGTGAGCCAAGTGGGATTGGTGTACTGATCATTAAATGGAAGTATCATCAAGATTGGGTGAAAAAATGTTTGCTGAGATTTCAGGAAACTCGTAGTTTTTTGGAAGCTTGGCAACCCCGTTCAATGAAAGTGATTCTCGTCAGTCTCTGCTTGGGGCTACTTCAATAGGAAACAAACCATAGCGATAGAACTTGGAACTACATTATTGTGCCAAGTTTCAAAGAGCTAGCACAAACCGTGTTTGATTTAGAGTTCCAACTACATGTATCCATATTGGAGAAAACAAAGTGAAACCTAAACATGAAAACGGTTACTGCAAAGGAACGGTTTAACCTAGAAGAACGAAATTTGGTGAGCCAAGTGGGATTGGTGTACTGATCATTAAATGGAAGTATCATCAAGATTGGGTGAAAAAATGTTGGCTGAGATTTCAGGAAACTCGTAGTTTTTTTGAAGCTTGGCAACCCCTTTCAATGAAAGTGATTGTCGTCAGTCTCTGCTTGGGGCTACTTTAAGAGGACAGAAACCATAGCGATACAACTTGGAACTACATTATTGTGCCAAGTTTCAAAGAGCTAGCACAAACCGTGTTTGATTTAGAGTTCCAACTACATGTATCCATATTGGAGAAAACAGAGTGAAACCTAAACATGAAAACGGTTACTGCAAAGGAACGGTTTAACCTAGAAGAACGAAATTTGGTGAGCCAAGTGGGATTGGTGTACTGATCATTAAATGGAAGTATCATCAAGATTGGGTGAAAAAATGTTTGCTGAGATTTCAGGAAACTCGTATTTTTTGGAAGCTTGGCAACCCCTTTCAATGAAAGTGATTCTCGTCAGTCTCTCTTTGGGGCTACTTCAATAGGACACAAACCATAGCGATAGAACTTGGAACTACATTATTGTGCCAAGTTTCAAAGAGCTAGCACAAACCGTGTTTGATTTAGACTTCCAACTACATGTATCCATATTGGAGAAAACAGAGTGAAACCTAAACATGAAAACGTTTACTGCAAATAAACGGTTTAACCTAGAAAAACGAAATTTGGTGAGCCAAGTGGGATTGGTGTACTGATCATTAAATGGAAGTATCCTCAAGATTGGGAGAAAAAAACGTTTGCTGAGATTTCAGGAAACTGTAGTTTTTTGGAAGCTTGGCAACCCCTTTCAATGAAAGTGATTTTCGTCAGTCTCTGCTTGGGGCTACTTCAATAGGACACAAACCATAGCGATAGAACTTGGAACTACATGATTGTGCCAAGTTTCAAAGAGCTGGCACAAACCGTATTTGATTTAGACTTCCAACTACATGTATCCATATAGGAGAAAACAGAGTGAAACCTAAACATGAAAACGGTTACTGCAAAGGAACGGTTTAACCTAGAAGAACGAAATTTGGTGAGCCAAGTGGGATTGGTGTACTGATCATTAAATGGAAGTATCATCAAGATTGGGTGAAAAAAATGTTTGCTGAGATTTCAGGAAACTCGTATTTTTTGGAAGCTTGGCAACCCCTTTCAATGAAAGTGATTCTCATCAGTCTCTGCTTGGGGCTACTTGAATAGGACACAAACCATAGCGATAGAACTTGGAACTACATTATTGTGCCAAGTTTCAAAGAGCTAGCACAAACCGTGTTTGATTTAGAGTTCCAACTACATGTATCCATATTGGAGAAAACAGAGTGAAACCTAAACATGAAAACGGTTACTGCAAAGGAATGGTTTAACCTAGAAGAACGAAATTTGGTGAGCCAAGTGGGATTGGTGTACTGATCATTAAATGGAAGTATCATCATGATTGGGTGAAAAAATGTTTGCTGAGATTTCAGGAAACTCGTAGTTTTTTGGAAGCTTGGCAACCCCTTTCAATGAAAGTGATTCTCGTCAGTCTCTGCTTGGGGCTACTTCAATAGGACACAAACCACAGCGATCGAACTTGGAACTACATTATTGTGCCAAGTTTCAAAGAGCTAGCACAAACCGTGTTTGATTTAGAGTTCCAACTACATGTATCCATATTGGAGAAAACAGAGTGAAACCTAAACATGAAAACGGTTACTGCAAAGGAACGGTTTAACCTAGAAGAACGAAATTTGGTGAGCCAAGTGGGATTGGTGTACTGATCATTAAATGGAAGTATCATCAAGATTGGGTGAAAAAATGTTTGCTGAGATTTCAGGAAACTCGTATTTTTTGGAAGCTTGGCAACCCCTTTCAATGAAAGTGATTCTCATCAGTCTCTGCTTGGGGCTACTTGAATAGGACACAAACCATAGCGATAGAACTTGGAACTACATTATTGTGCCAAGTTTCAAAGAGCTAGCACAAACCGTGTTTGATTTAGAGTTCCAACTACATGTATCCATATTGGAGAAAACAGAGTGAAACCTAAACATGAAAACGGTTACTGCAAAGGAACGGTTTAACCTAGAAGAACGAAATTTGGTGAGCCAAGTGGGATTGGTGTACTGATCATTAAAAGGAAGTATCCTCAAGATTGGGTGAAAAAATGTTTGCTGAGATTTCAGGAAACTCGTAGTTTTTTGGAAGCTTGGCAACCCCTTTCAATGAAAGTGATTCTCGTCAGTCTCTGCTTGGGGCTACTTCAATAGGACACAAACCATAGCGATAGAACCTGGAACTACATTATTGTGCCAAGTTTCAAAGAGCTAGCACAAACCGTGTTTGATTTAGACTTCCAACTACATGTATCCATATAGGAGAAAACAGAGTGAAACCTAAATATGAAAACGGTTACTGCAAAGGAACGGTTTGACCTAGAAGAACGAAATTTGGTGAGCCAAGTGGGATTGGTGTACTGATCATTAAATGGAAGTATCATCAAGATTGGGTGAAAAAATGTTTGCTGAGATTTCAGGAAACTCGTACTTTTTTGAAAGCTTGGCAACCCCTTTCAATGAAAGTGATTCTCGTCAGTCTCTGCTTGGGGCTACTTCAATAGGACACAAACCATAGCGATAGAACTTGGAACTACATTATTGTGCCAAGTTTCAAAGAGCTAGCACAAACCGTGTTTGATTTAGACTTCCAACTACATATATCCATATTGGAGAAAACAGAGTGAAACCTAAACATGAAAGCGGTTCCTGCAAAGGAACGGTTTAACCTAGAAGAACGAAATTTGGTGAGCCAAGTGGGATTGGTGTACTGATCATTAAATGGAAGTATCATCAAGATTGGGTGAAAAAATGTTTGCTGAGATTTCAGGAAACTAGTAGTTTTTTGGAAGCTTGGCAACCCCTTTCAATGAAAGTGATTCTCGTCAGTCTCTGCTTGGGGCTACTTCAATAGGACACAAACCATAGCGATAGAACTTGGAACTACATTATTGTGCCAAGTTTCAAAGAGCTAGCACAAACCGTGTTTGATTTAGACTTCCAAATACATGTATCCATACAGGACAAAACAGAGTGAAATCTAAACATGAAAATGGTTACTGCAAAGGAACGGTTTGACCTAGAAGAACAAAATTTGGTGAGCCAAGTGGGATTGGTGTACTGATCATTACATGGAAGTATCATCAAGATTGGGTGAAAAAATGTTTGCTGAGATTTCAGGAAACTCGTATTTTTTGGAAGCTTGGCAACCCCTTTCAATGAAAGTGATTCTCATCAGTCTCTGCTTGGGGCTACTTCAATAGGACACAAACCATAGCGATAGAACTTGGAACTACATTATTTTGCCAAGTTTCAAAGAGCTAGCACAAACCGTGTTTGATTTAGAGTTCCAACTACATGTATCCATATTGGAGAAAACAAAGTGAAACCTAAACATGAAAACGGTTACTGCAAAGGAACGGTTTGACCTAGAAGAACGAAAATTGGTGAGCCAAGTGGGATTGGTGTACTGATCATTAAATGGAAGTATCATCAAGATTGGGTGAAAAAATGTTTGCTGAGATTTCAGGAAACTCGTATTTTTTGGAAGCTTTGCAACGCCTTTCAATTAAAGTGATTCTCGTCAGTCTCTGCTTGGGGCTACTTCAATAGGACACAAACAATAGCTATAGAACTTGGAACTACATTATTGTGCCAAGTTTCAAAGAGCTAGCACAAACCGTGTTTGATTTAGAGTTCCAACTACATGTATCCATATTGGAGAAAACAAAGTGAAACCTAAACATGAAAACGGTTACTGCAAAGGAACGGTTTAACCTAGAAGAACGAAATTTGGTGAGCCAAGTGGGATTGTTGTACTGATCATTAAATGGAAGTATCATCAAGATTGGGTGAAAAAATGTTTGCTGAGATTTCAGGAAACTCGTAGTTTTTTGGAAGCTTGGCAAACCCTTCAATGAAAGTGATTCTCGTCAGTCTCTGCTTGGGGCTACTTCAATAGGACACAAACCATAGCGATAGAACTTGGAACTACATTATTGTGCCAAGTTTCAAAGAGCTAGCACAAACCGTGTTTGATTTAGACTTCCAACTACATGTATCCATACAGGACAAAACAGAGTGAAATCTAAACATGAAAATGGTTACTGCAAAGGAACGGTTTGACCTAGAAGAACAAAATTTGGTGAGCCAAGTGGGATTGGTGTACTGATCATTACATGGAAGTATCATCAAGATTGGGTGAAAAAATGTTTGCTGAGATTTCAGGAAACTCGTAGTTTTTTTGAAGCTTGGCAACCCCTTTCAATGAAAGTGATTGTCGTCAGTCTCTGCTTGGGGCAACTTTATGAGGACAGAAACCATAGCGATAGAACTTGGAACTACATTATGGTGCCAAGTTTCAAAGAGCTAGCACAAACCGTGTTTGATTTAGAGTTCCAACTACATGTATCCATATTGGAGAAAACAGAGTTTAACCTAAACATGAAAACGGTTACTGCAAAGGAACGGTTTAACCTAGAAGAACGAAATTGGGTGAGCCAAGTGGGATTGGTGTACTGATCATTAAATGGAAGTATCATCAAGATTGGGTGAAAAAATGTTTGCTGAGATTTCAGGAAACTCGTATTTTTTGGAAGCTTTGCAACGCCTTTCAATGAAAGTGATTCTCGTCAGTCTCTGCTTGGGGCTACTTCAATAGGACACAAACCATAGCGATAGAACTTGGAACTACATTATTGTGCCAAGTTTCAAAGAGCTAGCACAAACCGTGTTTGATTTAGAGTTCCAACTACATGTATCCATATTGGAGAAAACAAAGTGAAACCTAAACATGAAAACGGTTACTGCAAAGGAACGGTTTAACCTAGAAGAACGAAATTTGGTGAGCCAAGTGGGATTGGTGTACTGATCATTAAATGGAAGTATCATCAAGATTGGGTGAAAAAATGTTTGCTGAGATTTCAGGAAACTCGTAGTTTTTTGGAAGCTTGGCAACCCCTTCAATGAAAGTGATTCTCGTCAGTCTCTGCTTGGGGCTACTTCAATAGGACACAAACCATAGCGATAGAACTTGGAACTACATTATTGTGCCAAGTTTCAAAGAGCTAGCACAAACCGTGTTTGATTTAGACTTCCAACTACATGTATCCATATTGGAGAAAACAGAGTGAAACCTAAACATGAAAGCGGTTCCTGCAAAGGAACGGTTTTAATCTAGAAGAACGAAATTTGGTGAGCCAAGTGGGATTGGTGTACTGATCATTAAATGGAAGTATCATCAAGGTTGGGTGAAAAAATGTTTGCTGAGATTTCAGGAAACTCGTATTTTTTGGAAGCTTGGCAACCCCTTTCAATGAAAGTGATTCTCATCAGTATCTGCTTGGGGCTACTTCAATAGGACACAAACCATAGCGATAGAACTTGGAACTACATTATTGTGCCAAGTTTCAAAGAGCTAGCACAAACCGTGTTTGATTTAGACTTCCAACTACATATATCCATATTGGAGAAAACAGAGTGAAACCTAAACATGAAAGCGGTTCCTGCAAAGGAACGGTTTAACCTAGAAGAACGAAATTTGGTGAGCCAAGTGGGATTGGTGTACTGATCATTAAATGGAAGTATCATCAAGATTGGGTGAAAAAATGTTTGCTGAGATTTCAGGAAACTCGTAGTTTTTTGGAAGCTTGGCAACCCCTTTCAATGAAAGTGATTCTCGTCAGTCTCTGCTTGGGGCTACTTCAATAGGACACAAACCATAGCGATAGAACTTGGAACTACATTATTGTGCCAAGTTTCAAAGAGCTAGCACAAACCGTGTTTGATTTAGACTTCCAACTACATGTATCCATACAGGACAAAACAGAGTGAAATCTAAACATGAAAATGGTTACTGCAAAGGAACGGTTTGACCTAGAAGAACAAAATTTGGTGAGCCAAGTGGGATTGGTGTACTGATCATTACATGGAAGTATCATCAAGATTGGGTGAAAAAATGTTTGCTGAGATTTCAGGAAACTCGTAGTTTTTTTGAAGCTTGGCAACCCCTTTCAATGAAAGTGATTGTCGTCAGTCTCTGCTTGGGGCAACTTTATGAGGACAGAAACCATAGCGATAGAACTTGGAACTACATTATGGTGCCAAGTTTCAAAGAGCTAGCACAAACCGTGTTTGATTTAGAGTTCCAACTACATGTATCCATATTGGAGAAAACAGAGTTTAACCTAAACATGAAAACGGTTACTGCAAAGGAACGGTTTAACCTAGAAGAACGAAATTGGGTGAGCCAAGTGGGATTGGTGTACTGATCATTAAATGGAAGTATCATCAAGATTGGGTGAAAAAATGTTTGCTGAGATTTCAGGAAACTCGTATTTTTTGGAAGCTTGGCAACCCCTTTCAATGAAAGTGATTCTCATCAGTCTCTGCTTGGGGCTACTTGAATAGGACACAAACCATAGCGATAGAACTTGGAACTACATTATTGTGCCAAGTTTCAAAGAGCTAGCACAAACCGTGTTTGATTTACAGTTCCAACTACATGTATCCATATAGGAGAAAACAGAGTGAAACCTAAACATGAAAACGGTTACTGCAAAGGAACGGTTTAACCTAGAAGAACGAAATTTGGTGAGCCAAGTGGGATTGGTGTACTGATCATTAAATGGAAGTATCATCATGATTGGGTGAAAAAATGTTTGCTGAGATTTCAGGAAACTCGTAGTTTTTTGGAAGCTTGGCAACCCCTTTCAATGAAAGTGATTCTCGTCAGTCTCTGCTTGGGGCTACTTCAATAGGACACAAACCACAGCGATAGAACTTGGAACTACATTATTTTGCCAAGTTTCAAAGAGCTAGCACAAACCGTGTTTGATTTAGAGTTCCAACTACATGTATCCATATTGGAGAAAACAGAGTGAAACCTAAACATGAAAACGGTTACTGCAAAGGAACGGTTTAACCTAGAAGAACGAAATTTGGTGAGCCAAGTGGGATTGGTGTACTGATCATTAAATGGAAGTATCATCAAGATTGGGTGAAAAAATGTTTGCTGAGATTTCAGGAAACTCGTAGTTTTTTGGAAGCTTGGCAACCCCGTTCAATGAAAGTGATTCTCGTCAGTCTCTGCTTGGGGCTACTTCAATAGGAAACAAACCATAGCGATAGAACTTGGAACTACATTATTGTGCCAAGTTTCAAAGAGCTAGCACAAACCGTGTTTGATTTAGAGTTCCAACTACATGTATCCATATTGGAGAAAACAAAGTGAAACCTAAACATGAAAACGGTTACTGCAAAGGAACGGTTTAACCTAGAAGAACGAAATTTGGTGAGCCAAGTGGGATTGGTGTACTGATCATTAAATGGAAGTATCATCAAGATTGGGTGAAAAAATGTTGGCTGAGATTTCAGGAAACTCGTAGTTTTTTTGAAGCTTGGCAACCCCTTTCAATGAAAGTGATTGTCGTCAGTCTCTGCTTGGGGCTACTTTAAGAGGACAGAAACCATAGCGATACAACTTGGAACTACATTATTGTGCCAAGTTTCAAAGAGCTAGCACAAACCGTGTTTGATTTAGAGTTCCAACTACATGTATCCATATTGGAGAAAACAGAGTGAAACCTAAACATGAAAACGGTTACTGCAAAGGAACGGTTTAACCTAGAAGAACGAAATTTGGTGAGCCAAGTGGGATTGGTGTACTGATCATTAAATGGAAGTATCATCAAGATTGGGTGAAAAAATGTTTGCTGAGATTTCAGGAAACTCGTATTTTTTGGAAGCTTGGCAACCCCTTTCAATGAAAGTGATTCTCGTCAGTCTCTCTTTGGGGCTACTTCAATAGGACACAAACCATAGCGATAGAACTTGGAACTACATTATTGTGCCAAGTTTCAAAGAGCTAGCACAAACCGTGTTTGATTTAGACTTCCAACTACATGTATCCATATTGGAGAAAACAGAGTGAAACCTAAACATGAAAACGTTTACTGCAAATAAACGGTTTAACCTAGAAAAACGAAATTTGGTGAGCCAAGTGGGATTGGTGTACTGATCATTAAATGGAAGTATCCTCAAGATTGGGAGAAAAAAACGTTTGCTGAGATTTCAGGAAACTGTAGTTTTTTGGAAGCTTGGCAACCCCTTTCAATGAAAGTGATTTTCGTCAGTCTCTGCTTGGGGCTACTTCAATAGGACACAAACCATAGCGATAGAACTTGGAACTACATGATTGTGCCAAGTTTCAAAGAGCTGGCACAAACCGTATTTGATTTAGACTTCCAACTACATGTATCCATATAGGAGAAAACAGAGTGAAACCTAAACATGAAAACGGTTACTGCAAAGGAACGGTTTAACCTAGAAGAACGAAATTTGGTGAGCCAAGTGGGATTGGTGTACTGATCATTAAATGGAAGTATCATCAAGATTGGGTGAAAAAAATGTTTGCTGAGATTTCAGGAAACTCGTATTTTTTGGAAGCTTGGCAACCCCTTTCAATGAAAGTGATTCTCATCAGTCTCTGCTTGGGGCTACTTGAATAGGACACAAACCATAGCGATAGAACTTGGAACTACATTATTGTGCCAAGTTTCAAAGAGCTAGCACAAACCGTGTTTGATTTAGAGTTCCAACTACATGTATCCATATTGGAGAAAACAGAGTGAAACCTAAACATGAAAACGGTTACTGCAAAGGAATGGTTTAACCTAGAAGAACGAAATTTGGTGAGCCAAGTGGGATTGGTGTACTGATCATTAAATGGAAGTATCATCATGATTGGGTGAAAAAATGTTTGCTGAGATTTCAGGAAACTCGTAGTTTTTTGGAAGCTTGGCAACCCCTTTCAATGAAAGTGATTCTCGTCAGTCTCTGCTTGGGGCTACTTCAATAGGACACAAACCACAGCGATCGAACTTGGAACTACATTATTGTGCCAAGTTTCAAAGAGCTAGCACAAACCGTGTTTGATTTAGAGTTCCAACTACATGTATCCATATTGGAGAAAACAGAGTGAAACCTAAACATGAAAACGGTTACTGCAAAGGAACGGTTTAACCTAGAAGAACGAAATTTGGTGAGCCAAGTGGGATTGGTGTACTGATCATTAAATGGAAGTATCATCAAGATTGGGTGAAAAAATGTTTGCTGAGATTTCAGGAAACTCGTATTTTTTGGAAGCTTGGCAACCCCTTTCAATGAAAGTGATTCTCATCAGTCTCTGCTTGGGGCTACTTGAATAGGACACAAACCATAGCGATAGAACTTGGAACTACATTATTGTGCCAAGTTTCAAAGAGCTAGCACAAACCGTGTTTGATTTAGAGTTCCAACTACATGTATCCATATTGGAGAAAACAGAGTGAAACCTAAACATGAAAACGGTTACTGCAAAGGAACGGTTTAACCTAGAAGAACGAAATTTGGTGAGCCAAGTGGGATTGGTGTACTGATCATTAAAAGGAAGTATCCTCAAGATTGGGTGAAAAAATGTTTGCTGAGATTTCAGGAAACTCGTAGTTTTTTGGAAGCTTGGCAACCCCTTTCAATGAAAGTGATTCTCGTCAGTCTCTGCTTGGGGCTACTTCAATAGGACACAAACCATAGCGATAGAACCTGGAACTACATTATTGTGCCAAGTTTCAAAGAGCTAGCACAAACCGTGTTTGATTTAGACTTCCAACTACATGTATCCATATAGGAGAAAACAGAGTGAAACCTAAATATGAAAACGGTTACTGCAAAGGAACGGTTTGACCTAGAAGAACGAAATTTGGTGAGCCAAGTGGGATTGGTGTACTGATCATTAAATGGAAGTATCATCAAGATTGGGTGAAAAAATGTTTGCTGAGATTTCAGGAAACTCGTACTTTTTTGAAAGCTTGGCAACCCCTTTCAATGAAAGTGATTCTCGTCAGTCTCTGCTTGGGGCTACTTCAATAGGACACAAACCATAGCGATAGAACTTGGAACTACATTATTGTGCCAAGTTTCAAAGAGCTAGCACAAACCGTGTTTGATTTAGACTTCCAACTACATATATCCATATTGGAGAAAACAGAGTGAAACCTAAACATGAAAGCGGTTCCTGCAAAGGAACGGTTTAACCTAGAAGAACGAAATTTGGTGAGCCAAGTGGGATTGGTGTACTGATCATTAAATGGAAGTATCATCAAGATTGGGTGAAAAAATGTTTGCTGAGATTTCAGGAAACTAGTAGTTTTTTGGAAGCTTGGCAACCCCTTTCAATGAAAGTGATTCTCGTCAGTCTCTGCTTGGGGCTACTTCAATAGGACACAAACCATAGCGATAGAACTTGGAACTACATTATTGTGCCAAGTTTCAAAGAGCTAGCACAAACCGTGTTTGATTTAGACTTCCAAATACATGTATCCATACAGGACAAAACAGAGTGAAATCTAAACATGAAAATGGTTACTGCAAAGGAACGGTTTGACCTAGAAGAACAAAATTTGGTGAGCCAAGTGGGATTGGTGTACTGATCATTACATGGAAGTATCATCAAGATTGGGTGAAAAAATGTTTGCTGAGATTTCAGGAAACTCGTATTTTTTGGAAGCTTGGCAACCCCTTTCAATGAAAGTGATTCTCATCAGTCTCTGCTTGGGGCTACTTCAATAGGACACAAACCATAGCGATAGAACTTGGAACTACATTATTTTGCCAAGTTTCAAAGAGCTAGCACAAACCGTGTTTGATTTAGAGTTCCAACTACATGTATCCATATTGGAGAAAACAAAGTGAAACCTAAACATGAAAACGGTTACTGCAAAGGAACGGTTTGACCTAGAAGAACGAAAATTGGTGAGCCAAGTGGGATTGGTGTACTGATCATTAAATGGAAGTATCATCAAGATTGGGTGAAAAAATGTTTGCTGAGATTTCAGGAAACTCGTATTTTTTGGAAGCTTTGCAACGCCTTTCAATTAAAGTGATTCTCGTCAGTCTCTGCTTGGGGCTACTTCAATAGGACACAAACAATAGCTATAGAACTTGGAACTACATTATTGTGCCAAGTTTCAAAGAGCTAGCACAAACCGTGTTTGATTTAGAGTTCCAACTACATGTATCCATATTGGAGAAAACAAAGTGAAACCTAAACATGAAAACGGTTACTGCAAAGGAACGGTTTAACCTAGAAGAACGAAATTTGGTGAGCCAAGTGGGATTGTTGTACTGATCATTAAATGGAAGTATCATCAAGATTGGGTGAAAAAATGTTTGCTGAGATTTCAGGAAACTCGTAGTTTTTTGGAAGCTTGGCAAACCCTTCAATGAAAGTGATTCTCGTCAGTCTCTGCTTGGGGCTACTTCAATAGGACACAAACCATAGCGATAGAACTTGGAACTACATTATTGTGCCAAGTTTCAAAGAGCTAGCACAAACCGTGTTTGATTTAGACTTCCAACTACATGTATCCATACAGGACAAAACAGAGTGAAATCTAAACATGAAAATGGTTACTGCAAAGGAACGGTTTGACCTAGAAGAACAAAATTTGGTGAGCCAAGTGGGATTGGTGTACTGATCATTACATGGAAGTATCATCAAGATTGGGTGAAAAAATGTTTGCTGAGATTTCAGGAAACTCGTAGTTTTTTTGAAGCTTGGCAACCCCTTTCAATGAAAGTGATTGTCGTCAGTCTCTGCTTGGGGCAACTTTATGAGGACAGAAACCATAGCGATAGAACTTGGAACTACATTATGGTGCCAAGTTTCAAAGAGCTAGCACAAACCGTGTTTGATTTAGAGTTCCAACTACATGTATCCATATTGGAGAAAACAGAGTTTAACCTAAACATGAAAACGGTTACTGCAAAGGAACGGTTTAACCTAGAAGAACGAAATTGGGTGAGCCAAGTGGGATTGGTGTACTGATCATTAAATGGAAGTATCATCAAGATTGGGTGAAAAAATGTTTGCTGAGATTTCAGGAAACTCGTATTTTTTGGAAGCTTGGCAACCCCTTTCAATGAAAGTGATTCTCATCAGTCTCTGCTTGGGGCTACTTGAATAGGACACAAACCATAGCGATAGAACTTGGAACTACATTATTGTGCCAAGTTTCAAAGAGCTAGCACAAACCGTGTTTGATTTAGAGTTCCAACTACATGTATCCATATTGGAGAAAACAAAGTGAAACCTAAACATGAAAACGGTTACTGCAAAGGAACGGTTTAACCTAGAAGAACGAAATTTGGTGAGCCAAGTGGGATTGGTGTACTGATCATTAAATGGAAGTATCATCAAGATTGGGTGAAAAAATGTTGGCTGAGGTTTCAGGAAACTCGTAGTTTTTTTGAAGCTTGGCAACCCCTTTCAATGAAAGTGATTGTCGTCAGTCTCTGCTTGGGGCTACTTTAAGAGGACAGAAACCATAGCGATACAACTTGGAACTACATTATTGTGCCAAGGTTCAAAGAGCTAGCACAAACCGTGTTTGATTTAGAGTTCCAACTACATGTATCCATATTGGAGAAAACAGAGTGAAACCTAAACATGAAAACGGTTACTGCAAAGGAACGGTTTAACCTAGAAGAACGAAATTTGGTGAGCCAAGTGGGATTGGTGTACTGATCATTAAATGGAAGTATCATCAAGATTGGGTGAAAAAATGTTTGCTGAGATTTCAGGAAACTCGTATTTTTTGGAAGCTTGGCAACCCCTTTCAATGAAAGTGATTCTCGTCAGTCTCTCTTTGGGGCTACTTCAATAGGACACAAACCATAGCGATAGAACTTGGAACTACATTATTGTGCCAAGTTTCAAAGAGCTAGCACAAACCGTGTTTGATTTAGACTTCCAACTACATGTATCCATATTGGAGAAAACAGAGTGAAACCTAAACATGAAAACGTTTACTGCAAATAAACGGTTTAACCTAGAAGAACGAAATTTGGTGAGCCAAGTGGGATTGGTGTACTGATCATTAAATGGAAGTATCCTCAAGATTGGGTGAAAAAAATGTTTGCTGAGATTTCAGGAAACTGTAGTTTTTTGGAAGCTTGGCAACCCCTTTCAATTAAAGTGATTTTCGTCAGTCTCTGCTTGGGGCTACTTCAATAGGACACAAACCATAGCGATAGAACTTGGAACTACATGATTGTGCCAAGTTTCAAAGAGCTGGCACAAACCGTGTTTGATTTAGACTTCCAACTACATGTATCCATATAGGAGAAAACAGAGTGAAACCTAAACATGAAAACGGTTACTGCAAAGGAACGGTTTAACCTAGAAGAACGAAATTTGGTGAGCCAAGTGGGATTGGTGTACTGATCATTAAATGGAAGTATCATCAAGATTGGGTGAAAAAATGTTTGCTGAGATTTCAGGAAACTCGTATTTTTTGGAAGCTTGGCAACCCCTTTCAATGAAAGTGATTCTCATCAGTCTCTGCTTGGGGCTACTTGAATAGGACACAAACCATAGCGATAGAACTTGGAACTACATTATTGTGCCAAGTTTCAAAGAGCTAGCACAAACCGTGTTTGATTTAGAGTTCCAACTACATGTATCCATATTGGAGAAAACAGAGTGAAACCTAAACATGAAAACGGTTACTGCAAAGGAACGGTTTAACCTAGAAGAACGAAATTTGGTGAGCCAAGTGGGATTGGTGTACTGATCATTAAAAGGAAGTATCCTCAAGATTGGGTGAAAAAATGTTTGCTGAGATTTCAGGAAACTCGTAGTTTTTTGGAAGCTTGGCAACCCCGTTCAATGAAAGTGATTCTCGTCAGTCTCTGCTTGGGGCTACTTCAATAGGAAACAAACCATAGCGATAGAACTTGGAACTACATTATTGTGCCAAGTTTCAAAGAGCTAGCACAAACCGTGTTTGATTTAGAGTTCCAACTACATGTATCCATATTGGAGAAAACAAAGTGAAACCTAAACATGAAAACGGTTACTGCAAAGGAACGGTTTAACCTAGAAGAACGAAATTTGGTGAGCCAAGTGGGATTGGTGTACTGATCATTAAATGGAAGTATCATCAAGATTGGGTGAAAAAATGTTTGCTGAGATTTCAGGAAACTCGTAGTTTTTTTGAAGCTTGGCAACCCCTTTCAATGAAAGTGATTCTCGTCAGTCTCTCTTTGGGGCTACTTCAATAGGACACAAACCATAGCGATAGAACTTGGAACTACATTATTGTGCCAAGTTTCAAAGAGCTAGCACAAACCGTGTTTGATTTAGACTTCCAACTACATGTATCCATATTGGAGAAAACAGAGTGAAACCTAAACATGAAAACGTTTACTGCAAATAAACGGTTTAACCTAGAAGAACGAAATTTGGTGAGCCAAGTGGGATTGGTGTACTGATCATTAAATGGAAGTATCCTCAAGATTGGGTGAAAAAATGTTTGCTGAGATTTCAGGAATCTGTAGTTTTTTGGAAGCTTGGCAACCCCTTTCAATGAAAGTGATTTTCGTCAGTCTCTGCTTGGGGCTACTTCAATAGGACACAAACCATAGCGATAGAACTTGGAACTACATGATTGTGCCAAGTTTCAAAGAGCTGGCACAAACCGTGTTTGATTTAGACTTCCAACTACATGTATCCATATAGGAGAAAACAGAGTGAAACCTAAACATGAAAACGGTTACTGCAAAGGAACGGTTTAACCTAGAAGAACGAAATTTGGTGAGCCAAGTGGGATTGGTGTACTGATCATTAAATGGAAGTATCATCAAGATTGGGTGAAAAAAATGTTTGCTGAGATTTCAGGAAACTCGTATTTTTTGGAAGCTTGGCAACCCCTTTCAATGAAAGTGATTCTCATCAGTCTCTGCTTGGGGCTACTTGAATAGGACACAAACCATAGCGATAGAACTTGGAACTACATTATTGTGCCACGTTTCAAAGAGCTAGCACAAACCGTGTTTGATTTAGACTTCCAACTACATGTATCCATATTGGAGAAAACAGAGTGAAACCTAAACATGAAAACGGTTACTGCAAAGGAATGGTTTAACCTAGAAGAACGAAATTTGGTGAGCCAAGTGGGATTGGTGTACTGATCATTAAATGGAAGTATCATCATGATTGGGTGAAAAAATGTTTGCTGAGATTTCAGGAAACTCGTAGTTTTTTGGAAGCTTGGCAACCCCTTTCAATGAAAGTGATTCTCGTCAGTCTCTGCTTGGGGCTACTTCAATAGGACACAAACCACAGCGATCGAACTTGGAACTACATTATTTTGCAAAGTTTCAAAGAGCTAGCACAAACCGTGTTTGATTTAGAGTTCCAACTACATGTATCCATATTGGAGAAAACAAAGTGAAACCTAAACATGAAAACGGTTACTGCAAAGGAACGGTTTAACCTAGAAGAACGAAATTTGGTGAGCCAAGTGGGATTGGTGTACTGATCATTAAATGGAAGTATCATCAAGATTGGGTGAAAAAATGTTTGCTGAGATTTCAGGAAACTCGTAGTTTTTTTGAAGCTTGGCAACCCCTTTCAATGAAAGTGATTGTCGTCAGTCTCTGCTTGGGGCTACTTTAAGAGGACAGAAACCATAGCGATACAACTTGGAACTACATTATTGTGCCAAGTTTCAAAGAGCTAGCACAAACCGTGTTTGATTTAGAGTTCCAACTACATGTATCCATATTGGAGAAAACAGAGTGAAACCTAAACATGAAAACGGTTACTGCAAAGGAACGGTTTAACCTAGAAGAACGAAATTTGGTGAGCCAAGTGGGATTGGTGTACTGATCATTAAATGGAAGTATCATCAAGATTGGGTGAAAAAATGTTTGCTGAGATTTCAGGAAACTCGTATTTTTTGGAAGCTTGGCAACCCCTTTCAATGAAAGTGATTCTCGTCAGTCTCTCTTTGGGGCTACTTCAATAGGACACAAACCATAGCGATAGAACTTGGAACTACATTATTGTGCCAAGTTTCAAAGAGCTAGCACAAACCGTGTTTGATTTAGAGTTCCAACTACATGTATCCATATTGGAGAAAACAGAGTGAAACCTAAACATGAAAACGGTTACTGCAAAGGAACGGTTTAACCTAGAAGAACGAAATTTGGTGAGCCAAGTGGGATTGGTGTACTGATCATTAAAAGGAAGTATCCTCAAGATTGGGTGAAAAAATGTTTGCTGAGATTTCAGGAAACTCGTAGTTTTTTGGAAGCTTGGCAACCCCGTTCAATGAAAGTGATTCTCGTCAGTCTCTGCTTGGGGCTACTTCAATAGGAAACAAACCATAGCGATAGAACTTGGAACTACATTATTGTGCCAAGTTTCAAAGAGCTAGCACAAACCGTGTTTGATTTAGAGTTCCAACTACATGTATCCATATTGGAGAAAACAAAGTGAAACCTAAACATGAAAACGGTTACTGCAAAGGAACGGTTTAACCTAGAAGAACGAAATTTGGTGAGCCAAGTGGGATTGGTGTACTGATCATTAAATGGAAGTATCATCAAGATTGGGTGAAAAAATGTTGGCTGAGATTTCAGGAAACTCGTAGTTTTTTTGAAGCTTGGCAACCCCTTTCAATGAAAGTGATTGTCGTCAGTCTCTGCTTGGGGCTACTTTAAGAGGACAGAAACCATAGCGATACAACTTGGAACTACATTATTGTGCCAAGTTTCAAAGAGCTAGCACAAACCGTGTTTGATTTAGAGTTCCAACTACATGTATCCATATTGGAGAAAACAGAGTGAAACCTAAACATGAAAACGGTTACTGCAAAGGAACGGTTTAACCTAGAAGAACGAAATTTGGTGAGCCAAGTGGGATTGGTGTACTGATCATTAAATGGAAGTATCATCAAGATTGGGTGAAAAAATGTTTGCTGAGATTTCAGGAAACTCGTATTTTTTGGAAGCTTGGCAACCCCTTTCAATGAAAGTGATTCTCGTCAGTCTCTCTTTGGGGCTACTTCAATAGGACACAAACCATAGCGATAGAACTTGGAACTACATTATTGTGCCAAGTTTCAAAGAGCTAGCACAAACCGTGTTTGATTTAGACTTCCAACTACATGTATCCATATTGGAGAAAACAGAGTGAAACCTAAACATAAAAACGTTTACTTCAAATAACGGTTTAACCTAGAAGAACGAAATTTGGTGAGCCAAGTGGGATTGGTGTACTGATCATTAAATGGAAGTATCCTCAAGATTGGGTGAAAAAATGTTTGCTGAGATTTCAGGAAACTGTAGTTTTTTGGAAGCTTGGCAACCCCTTTCAATTAAAGTGATTTTCGTCAGTCTCTGCTTGGGGCTACTTCAATAGGACACAAACCATAGCGATAGAACTTGGAACTACATGATTGTGCCAAGTTTCAAAGAGCTGGCACAAACCGTGTTTGATTTAGACTTCCAACTACATGTATCCATATAGGAGAAAACAGAGTGAAACCTAAACATGAAAACGGTTACTGCAAAGGAACGGTTTAACCTAGAAGAACGAAATTTGGTGAGCCAAGTGGGATTGGTGTACTGATCATTAAATGGAAGTATCATCAAGATTGGGTGAAAAAATGTTTGCTGAGATTTCAGGAAACTCGTATTTTTTGGAAGCTTGGCAACCCCTTTCAATGAAAGTGATTCTCATCAGTCTCTGCTTGGGGCTACTTGAATAGGACACAAACCATAGCGATAGAACTTGGAACTACATTATTGTGCCAAGTTTCAAAGAGCTAGCACAAACCGTGTTTGATTTAGAGTTCCAACTACATGTATCCATATTGGAGAAAACAGAGTGAAACCTAAACATGAAAACGGTTACTGCAAAGGAACGGTTTAACCTAGAAGAACGAAATTTGGTGAGCCAAGTGGGATTGGTGTACTGATCATTAAAAGGAAGTATCCTCAAGATTGGGTGAAAAAATGTTTGCTGAGATTTCAGGAAACTCGTAGTTTTTTGGAAGCTTGGCAACCCCGTTCAATGAAAGTGATTCTCGTCAGTCTCTGCTTGGGGCTACTTCAATAGGAAACAAACCATAGCGATAGAACTTGGAACTACATTATTGTGCCAAGTTTCAAAGAGCTAGCACAAACCGTGTTTGATTTAGAGTTCCAACTACATGTATCCATATTGGAGAAAACAAAGTGAAACCTAAACATGAAAACGGTTACTGCAAAGGAACGGTTTAACCTAGAAGAACGAAATTTGGTGAGCCAAGTGGGATTGGTGTACTGATCATTAAATGGAAGTATCATCAAGATTGGGTGAAAAAATGTTTGCTGAGATTTCAGGAAACTCGTAGTTTTTTTTGAAGCTTGGCAACCCCTTTCAATGAAAGTGATTCTCGTCAGTCTCTCTTTGGGGCTACTTCAATAGGACACAAACCATAGCGATAGAACTTGGAACTACATTATTGTGCCAAGTTTCAAAGAGCTAGCACAAACCGTGTTTGAATTTAGACTTCCAACTACATGTATCCATATTGGAGAAAACAGAGTGAAACCTAAACATGAAAACGTTTACTGCAAATAAACGGTTTAACCTAGAAGAACGAAATTTGGTGAGCCAAGTGGGATTGGTGTACTGATCATTAAATGGAAGTATCCTCAAGATTGGGTGAAAAAATGTTTGCTGAGATTTCAGGAATCTGTAGTTTTTTGGAAGCTTGGCAACCCCTTTCAATGAAAGTGATTTTCGTCAGTCTCTGCTTGGGGCTACTTCAATAGGACACAAACCATAGCGATAGAACTTGGAACTACATGATTGTGCCAAGTTTCAAAGAGCTGGCACAAACCGTGTTTGATTTAGACTTCCAACTACATGTATCCATATAGGAGAAAACAGAGTGAAACCTAAACATGAAAACGGTTACTGCAAAGGAACGGTTTAACCTAGAAGAACGAAATTTGGTGAGCCAAGTGGGATTGGTGTACTGATCATTAAATGGAAGTATCATCAAGATTGGGTGAAAAAAATGTTTGCTGAGATTTCAGGAAACTCGTATTTTTTGGAAGCTTGGCAACCCCTTTCAATGAAAGTGATTCTCATCAGTCTCTGCTTGGGGCTACTTGAATAGGACACAAACCATAGCGATAGAACTTGGAACTACATTATTGTGCCACGTTTCAAAGAGCTAGCACAAACCGTGTTTGATTTAGAGTTCCAACTACATGTATCCATATTGGAGAAAACAGAGTGAAACCTAAACATGAAAACGGTTACTGCAAAGGAATGGTTTAACCTAGAAGAACGAAATTTGGTGAGCCAAGTGGGATTGGTGTACTGATCATTAAATGGAAGTATCATCATGATTGGGTGAAAAAATGTTTGCTGAGATTTCAGGAAACTCGTAGTTTTTTGGAAGCTTGGCAACCCCTTTCAATGAAAGTGATTCTCGTCAGTCTCTGCTTGGGGCTACTTCAATAGGACACAAACCACAGCGATCGAACTTGGAACTACATTATTTTGCAAAGTTTCAAAGAGCTAGCACAAACCGTGTTTGATTTAGAGTTCCAACTACATGTATCCATATTGGAGAAAACAAAGTGAAACCTAAACATGAAAACGGTTACTGCAAAGGAACGGTTTAACCTAGAAGAACGAAATTTGGTGAGCCAAGTGGGATTGGTGTACTGATCATTAAATGGAAGTATCATCAAGATTGGGTGAAAAAATGTTTGCTGAGATTTCAGGAAACTCGTAGTTTTTTTGAAGCTTGGCAACCCTTTCAATGAAAGTGATTGTCGTCAGTCTCTGCTTGGGGCTACTTTAAGAGGACAGAAACCATAGCGATACAACTTGGAACTACATTATTGTGCCAAGTTTCAAAGAGCTAGCACAAACCGTGTTTGATTTAGAGTTCCAACTACATGTATCCATATTGGAGAAAACAGAGTGAAACCTAAACATGAAAACGGTTACTGCAAAGGAACGGTTTAACCTAGAAGAACGAAATTTGGTGAGCCAAGTGGGATTGGTGTACTGATCATTAAATGGAAGTATCATCAAGATTGGGTGAAAAAATGTTTGCTGAGATTTCAGGAAACTCGTATTTTTTGGAAGCTTGGCAACCCCTTTCAATGAAAGTGATTCTCATCAGTCTCTGCTTGGGGCTACTTGAATAGGACACAAACCATAGCGATAGAACTTGGAACTACATTATTGTGCCAAGTTTCAAAGAGCTAGCACAAACCGTGTTTGATTTAGAGTTCCAACTACATGTATCCATATTGGAGAAAACAGAGTGAAACCTAAACATGAAAACGGTTACTGCAAAGGAACGGTTTAACCTAGAAGAACGAAATTTGGTGAGCCAAGTGGGATTGGTGTACTGATCATTAAAAGGAAGTATCCTCAAGATTGGGTGAAAAAATGTTTGCTGAGATTTCAGGAAACTCGTAGTTTTTTTGAAGCTTGGCAACCCCTTTCAATGAAAGTGATTCTCGTCAGTCTCTGCTTGGGGCTACTTCAATAGGACACAAACCATAGCGATAGAACCTGGAACTACATTATTGTGCCAAGTTTCAAAGAGCTAGCACAAACCGTGTTTGATTTAGACTTCCAACTACATGTATCCATATAGGAGAAAACAGAGTGAAACCTAAATATGAAAACGGTTACTGCAAAGGAACGGTTTGACCTAGAAGAACGAAATTTGGTGAGCCAAGTGGGATTGGTGTACTGATCATTAAATGGAAGTATCATCAAGATTGGGTGAAAAAATGTTTGCTGAGATTTCAGGAAACTCGTACTTTTTTGAAAGCTTGGCAACCCCTTTCAATGAAAGTGATTCTCGTCAGTCTCTGCTTGGGGCTACTTCAATAGGACACAAACCATAGCGATAGAACTTGGAACTACATTATTGTGCCAAGTTTCAAAGAGCTAGCACAAACCGTGTTTGATTTAGACTTCCAACTACATATATCCATATTGGAGAAAACAGAGTGAAACCTAAACATGAAAGCGGTTCCTGCAAAGGAACGGTTTAACCTAGAAGAACGAAATTTGGTGAGCCAAGTGGGATTGGTGTACTGATCATTAAATGGAAGTATCATCAAGATTGGGTGAAAAAATGTTTGCTGAGATTTCAGGAAACTCGTAGTTTTTTGGAAGCTTGGCAACCCCTTTCAATGAAAGTGATTCTCGTCAGTCTCTGCTTGGGGCTACTTCAATAGGACACAAACCATAGCGATAGAACTTGGAACTACATTATTGTGCCAAGTTTCAAAGAGCTAGCACAAACCGTGTTTGATTTAGACTTCCAAATACATGTATCCATACAGGACAAAACAGAGTGAAATCTAAACATGAAAATGGTTACTGCAAAGGAACGGTTTGACCTAGAAGAACGAAAATTGGTGAGCCAAGTGGGATTGGTGTACTGATCATTAAATGGAAGTATCATCAAGATTGGTTGAAAAAATGTTTGCTGAGATTTCAGGAAACTCGTATTTTTTGGAAGCTTTGCAACGCCTTTCAATGAAAGTGATTCTCGTCAGTCTCTGCTTGGGGCTACTTCAATAGGACACAAACCATAGCGATAGAACTTGGAACTACATTATTGTGCCAAGTTTCAAAGAGCTAGCACAAACCGTGTTTGATTTAGAGTTCCAACTACATGTATCCATATTGGAGAAAACAAAGTGAAACCTAAACATGAAAGCGGTTCCTGCAAAGGAACGGTTTAATCTAGAAGAACGAAATTTGGTGAGCCAAGTGGGATTGGTGTACTGATCATTAAATGGAAGTATCATCAAGGTTGGGTGAAAAAATGTTTGCTGAGATTTCAGGAAACTCGTATTTTTTGGAAGCTTGGCAACCCCTTTCAATGAAAGTGATTCTCATCAGTATCTGCTTGGGGCTACTTCAATAGGACACAAACCATAGCGATAGAACTTGGAACTACATTATTGTGCCAAGTTTCAAAGAGCTAGCACAAACCGTGTTTGATTTAGACTTCCAACTACATGTATCCATACAGGACAAAACACAGTGAAATCTAAACATGAAAATGGTTACTGCAAAGGAACGGTTTGACCTAGAAGAACAAAATTTGGTGAGCCAAGTGGGATTGGTGTACTGATCATTACATGGAAGTATCATCAAGATTGGGTGAAAAAATGTTTGCTGAGATTTCAGGAAACTCGTAGTTTTTTTGAAGCTTGGCAACCCCTTTCAATGAAAGTGATTGTCGTCAGTCTCTGCTTGGGGCTACTTTAAGAGGACAGAAACCATAGCGATAGAACTTGGAACTACATTATGGAGCCAAGTTTCAAAGAGCTAGCACAAACCGTGTTTGATTTAGAGTTCCAACTACATGTATCCATATTGGAGAAAACAGAGTGAAACCTAAACATGAAAACGGTTACTGCAAAGGAACGGTTTAACCTAGAAGAACGAAATTTGGTGAGCCAAGTGGGATTGGTGTACTGATCATTAAATGGAAGTATCATCAATATTGGGTGAAAAAATGTTTGCTGAGATTTCAGGAAACTCGTATTTTTTGGAAGCTTGGCAACCACTTTCAATGAAAGTGATTCTCATCAGTCTCTGCTTGGGGCTACTTGAATAGGACACAAACCATAGCGATAGAACTTGGAACTACATTATTGTGCCAAGTTTCAAAGAGCTAGCACAAACCGTGTTTGATTTTAGAGTTCCAACTACATGTATCCATATTGGAGAAAACAGAGTGAAACCTAAACATGAAAACGGTTACTGCAAAGGAACGGTTTAACCTAGAAGAAC
The DNA here is from genome assembly GCF_045843805.1 of Urocitellus parryii. Lineage (NCBI taxonomy): Eukaryota > Metazoa > Chordata > Mammalia > Rodentia > Sciuridae > Urocitellus > Urocitellus parryii. Next base: position 64,827 of record NW_027554183.1, read on the forward strand.
GAAATTTGGTGAGCCAAGTGGGATTGGTGTACTGATCATTAAATGGAAGTATCATCAAGATTGGGTGAAAAAATGTTTGCTGAGATTTCAGGAAACTCGTACTTTTTTGAAAGCTTGGCAACCCCTTTCAATGAAAGTGATTCTCGTCAGTCTCTGCTTGGGGCTACTTCAATAGGACACAAACCATAGCGATAGAACTTGGAACTACATTATTGTGCCAAGTTTCAAAGAGCTAGCACAAACCGTGTTTGATTTAGACTTCCAACTACATATATCCATATTGGAGAAAACAGAGTGAAACCTAAACATGAAAGCGGTTCCTGCAAAGGAACGGTTTAACCTAGAAGAACGAAATTTGGTGAGCCAAGTGGGATTGGTGTACTGATCATTAAATGGAAGTACCATCAAGATTGGGTGAAAAAATGTTTGCTGAGATTTCAGGAAACTCGTAGTTTTTTGGAAGCTTGGCAACCCCTTTCAATGAAAGTGATTCTCATCAGTCTCTGCTTGGGGCTACTTCAATAGGACACAAACCATAGCGATAGAACTTGGAACTACATTATTGTGCCAAGTTTCAAAGAGCTAGCACAAACCGTGTTTGATTTAGACTTCCAACTACATGTATCCATACAGGACAAAACAGAGTGAAATCTAAACATGAAAATGGTTACTGCAAAGGAACGGTTTGACCTAGAAGAACAAATTTGGTGAGCCAAGTGGTATTGGTGTACTGATCATTACATGGACTTATCATCAAGATTGGGTGAAAAAAATGTTTGCTGAGATTTCAGGAAACTCGTAGTTTTTTTGAAGCTTGGCAACCCTTTCAATGAAAGTGATTGTCGTCAGTCTCTGCTTGGGGCTACTTTAAGAGGACAGAAACCATAGCGATAGAACTTGGAACTAAATTATGGTGCCAAGTTTCAAAGAGCTAGCACAAACCGTGTTTGATTTAGAGTTCCAACTACATGTATCCATATTGGAGAAAACAGAGTGAAACCTAAACATGAAAACGGTTACTGCAAAGGAACGGTTTGACCTAGAAGAACGAAAATTGGTGAGCCAAGTGGGATTGGTGTACTGATCATTAAATGGAAGTATCATCAATATTGGGTGAAAAAATGTTTGCTGAGATTTCAGGAAACTCGTATTTTTTGGAAGCTTGGCAACGCCTTTCAATGAAAGTGATTCTCGTCAGTCTCTGCTTGGGGCTACTTCAATAGGACACAAACCATAGCGATAGAACTTGGAACTACATTATTGTGCCAAGTTTCAAAGAGCTAGCACAAACCGTGTTTGATTTAGAGTTCCAACTACATGTATCCATATTGGAGAAAACAAAGTGAAACCTAAACATGAAAACGGTTACTGCAAAGGAACGGTTTAACCCTAGAAGAACGAAATTTGGTGAGCCAAGTGGGATTGGTGTACTGATCATTAAATGGAAGTATCATCAAGATTGGGTGAAAAAATGTTTGCTGAGATTTCAGGAAACTCGTAGTTTTTTGGAAGCTTGGCAACCCCTTTCAATGAAAGTGATTCTCGTCAGTCTCTGCTTGGGGCTACTTCAATAGGACACAAACCATAGCGATAGAACTTGGAACTACATTATTGTGCCAAGTTTCAAAGAGCTAGCACAAACCGTGTTTGATTTAGACTTCCAACTACATGTATCCATATTGGAGAAAAACAGAGTGAAAACCTAAACATGAAAGCGGTTCCTGCAAAGGAACGGTTTAATCTAGAAGAACGAAATTTGGTGAGCCAAGTGGGATTGGTGTACTGATCATTAAATGGAAGTATCATCAAGGTTGGGTGAAAAAATGTTTGCTGAGATTTCAGGAAACTCGTATTTTTTGGAAGCTTGGCAACCCTTTCAATGAAAGTGATTCTCATCAGTATCTGCTTGGGGCTACTTCAATAGGACACAAACCATAGCGATAGAACTTGGAACTACATTATTGTGCCAAGTTTCAAAGAGCTAACACAAACCGTGTTTGATTTAGACTTCCAACTACATGTATCCATACAGGACAAAACACAGTGAAATCTAAACATGAAAATGGTTACTGCAAAGGAACGGTTTGACCTAGAAGAACAAAATTTGGTGAGCCAAGTGGGATTGGTGTACTGATCATTACATGGAAGTATCATCAAGATTGGGTGAAAAAATGTTTGCTGAGATTTCAGGAAACTCGTAGTTTTTTTGAAGCTTGGCAACCCCTTTCAATGAAAGTGATTGTCGTCAGTCTCTGCTTGGGGCTACTTTAAGAGGACAGAAACCATAGCGATAGAACTTGGAACTACATTATGGAGCCAAGTTTCAAAGAGCTAGCACAAACCGTGTTTGATTTAGAGTTCCAAATACATGTATCCATATTGGAGAAAACAGAGTGAAACCTAAACATGAAAACGGTTACTGCAAAGGAACGGTTTAACCTAGAAGAACGAAATTTGGTGAGCCAATTGGGATTGGTGTACTGATCATTAAATGGAAGTATCATCAATATTGGGTGAAAAAATGTTTGCTGAGATTTCAGGAAACTCGTATTTTTGGAAGCTTGGCAACCACTTTCAATGAAAGTGATTCTCATCAGTCTCTGCTTGGGGCTACTTGAATAGGACACAAACCATAGCGATAGAACTTGGAACTACATTATTGTGCCAAGTTTCAAAGAGCTAGCACAAACCGTGTTTGATTTAGAGTTCCAACTACATGTATCCATATTGGAGAAAACAGAGTGAAACCTAAACATGAAAACGGTTACTGCAAAGGAACGGTTTAACCTAGAAGAACGAAATTTGGTGAGCCAAGTGGGATTGGTGTACTGATCATTAAATGGAAGTATCATCAAGATTGGGTGAAAAAATGTTTGCTGAGATTTCAGGAAACTCGTACTTTTTTGAAAGCTTGGCAACCCCTTTCAATGAAAGTGATTCTCGTCAGTCTCTGCTTGGGGCTACTTCAATAGGACACAAACCATAGCGATAGAACTTGGAACTACATTATTGTGCCAAGTTTCAAAGAGCTAGCACAAACCGTGTTTGATTTAGACTTCCAACTACATATATCCATATTGGAGAAAACAGAGTGAAACCTAAACATGAAAGCGGTTCCTGCAAAGGAACGGTTTAACCTAGAAGAACGAAATTTGGTGAGCCAAGTGGGATTGGTGTACTGATCATTAAATGGAAGTACCATCAAGATTGGGTGAAAAAATGTTTGCTGAGATTTCAGGAAACTCGTAGTTTTTTGGAAGCTTGGCAACCCCTTTCAATGAAAGTGATTCTCATCAGTCTCTGCTTGGGGCTACTTCAATAGGACACAAACCATAGCGATAGAACTTGGAACTACATTATTGTGCCAAGTTTCAAAGAGCTAGCACAAACCGTGTTTGATTTAGACTTCCAACTACATGTATCCATACAGGACAAAACAGAGTGAAATCTAAACATGAAAATGGTTACTGCAAAGGAACGGTTTGACCTAGAAGAACAAAATTTGGTGAGCCAAGTGGTATTGGTGTACTGATCATTACATGGACTTATCATCAAGATTGGGTGAAAAAATGTTTGCTGAGATTTCAGGAAACTCGTAGTTTTTTTGAAGCTTGGCAACCCCTTTCAATGAAAGTGATTGTCGTCAGTCTCTGCTTGGGGCTACTTTAAGAGGACAGAAACCATAGCGATAGAACTTGGAACTAAATTATGGTGCCAAGTTTCAAAGAGCTAGCACAAACCGTGTTTGATTTAGAGTTCCAACTACATGTATCCATATTGGAGAAAACAGAGTGAAACCTAAACATGAAAACGGTTACTGCAAAGGAACGGTTTGACCTAGAAGAACGAAAATTGGTGAGCCAAGTGGGATTGGTGTACTGATCATTAAATGGAAGTATCATCAAGATTGGGTGAAAAAATGTTTGCTGAGATTTCAGGAAACTCGTATTTTTTGGAAGCTTGGCAACGCCTTTCAATGAAAGTGATTCTCGTCAGTCTCTGCTTGGGGCTACTTCAATAGGACACAAACCATAGCGATAGAACTTGGAACTACATTATTGTGCCAAGTTTCAAAGAGCTAGCACAAACCGTGTTTGATTTAGAGTTCCAACTACATGTATCCATATTGGAGAAAACAAAGTGAAACCTAAACATGAAAACGGTTACTGCAAAGGAACGGTTTAACCTAGAAGAACGAAATTTGGTGAGCCAAGTGGGATTGGTGTACTGATCATTAAATGGAAGTATCATCAAGATTGGGTGAAAAAATGTTTGCTGAGATTTCAGGAAACTCGTAGTTTTTTGGAAGCTTGGCAACCCCTTTCAATGAAAGTGATTCTCGTCAGTCTCTGCTTGGGGCTACTTCAATAGGACACAAACCATAGCGATAGAACTTGGAACTACATTATTGTGCCAAGTTTCAAAGAGCTACCACAAACCGTGTTTTATTTAGACTTCCAACTACATGTATCCATATTGGAGAAAACAGAGTGAAACCTAAACATGAAAGCGGTTCCTGCAAAGGAACGGTTTAATCTAGAAGAACGAAATTTGGTGAGCCAAGTGGATTGGTGTACTGATCATTAAATGGAAGTATCATCAAGGTTGGGTGAAAAAATGTTTGCTGAGATTTCAGGAAACTCGTATTTTTTGGAAGCTTGGCAACCCCTTTCAATGAAAGTGATTCTCATCAGTATCTGCTTGGGGCTACTTCAATAGGACACAAACCATAGCGATAGAACTTGGAACTACATTATTGTGCCAAGTTTCAAAGAGCTAAAACAAACCGTGTTTGATTTAGACTTCCAACTACATGTATCCATACAGGACAAAACACAGTGAAATCTAAACATGAAAATGGTTACTGCAAAGGAACGGTTTGACCTAGAAGAACAAAATTTGGTGAGCCAAGTGGGATTGGTGTACTGATCATTACATGGAAGTATCATCAAGATTGGGTGAAAAAATGTTTGCTGAGATTTCAGGAAACTCGTAGTTTTTTTGAAGCTTGGCAACCCCTTTCAATGAAAGTGATTGTCGTCAGTCTCTGCTTGGGGCTACTTTAAGAGGACAGAAACCATAGCGATAGAACTTGGAACTACATTATGGAGCCAAGTTTCAAAGAGCTAGCACAAACCGTGTTTGATTTAGAGTTCCAAATACATGTATCCATATTGGAGAAAACAGAGTGAAACCTAAACATGAAAACGGTTACTGCAAAGGAACGGTTTAACCTAGAAGAACGAAATTTGGTGAGCCAAGTGGGATTGGTGTACTGATCATTAAATGGAAGTATCATCAATATTGGGTGAAAAAATGTTTGCTGAGATTTCAGGAAACTCGTATTTTTTGGAAGCTTGGCAACCACTTTCAATGAAAGTGATTCTCATCAGTCTCTGCTTGGGGCTACTTGAATAGGACACAAACCATAGCGATAGAACTTGGAACTACATTATTGTGCCAAGTTTCAAAGAGCTAGCACAAACCGTGTTTGATTTAGAGTTCCAACTACATGTATTCCATTATTGGAGAAAACAGAGTGAAACCTAAACATGAAAACTTACTGCAAAGGAAACGGTTTAACCTAGAAGAACGAAATTTGGTGAGCCAAGTGGGATTGGTGTACTGATCATTAAATGGAAGTATCATCAAGATTGGGTGAAAAAATGTTTGCTGAGATTTCAGGAAACTCGTACTTTTTTGAAAGCTTGGCAACCCCTTTCAATGAAAGTGATTCTCGTCAGTCTCTGCTTGGGGCTACTTCAATAGACACAAACCATAGCGATAGAACTTGGAACTACATTATTGTGCCAAGTTTCAAAGAGCTAGCACAAACCGTGTTTGATTTAGACTTCCAACTACATATATCCATATTGGAGAAAACAGAGTGAAACCTAAACATGAAAGCGGTTCCTGCAAAGGAACGGTTTAACCTAGAAGAACGAAATTTGGTGAGCCAAGTGGGATTGGTGTACTGATCATTAAATGGAAGTACCATCAAGATTGGGTGAAAAAAATGTTTGCTGAGATTTCAGGAAACTCGTAGTTTTTTGGAAGCTTGGCAACCCCTTTCAATGAAAGTGATTCTCATCAGTCTCTGCTTGGGGCTACTTCAATAGGACACAAACCATAGCGATAGAACTTGGAACTACATTATTGTGCCAAGTTTCAAAGAGCTAGCACAAACCGTGTTTGATTTAGACTTCCAACTACATGTATCCATACAGGACAAAACAGAGTGAAATCTAAACATGAAAATGGTTACTGCAAAGGAACGGTTTGACCTAGAAGAACAAAATTTGTGAGCCAAGTGGGATTGGTGTACTGATCATTACATGGAAGTATCATCAAGATTGGGTGAAAAAATGTTTGCTGAGATTTCAGGAAACTCGTAGTTTTTTTGAAGCTTGGCAACCCCTTTCAATGAAAGTGATTGTCGTCAGTCTCTGCTTGGGGCTACCTTTAAGAGGACAGAAAACCATAGCGATAGAACTTGGAACTAAATTATGGTGCCAAGTTTCAAAGAGCTAGCACAAAACCGTGTTTGATTTAGAGTTCCAACTACATGTATCCATATTGGAGAAAACAGAGTGAAACCTAAACATGAAAACGGTTACTGCAAAGGAACGGTTTGACCTAGAAGAACGAAAATTGGTGAGCCAAGTGGGATTGGTGTACTGATCATTAAATGGAAGTATCATCAAGATTGGGTGAAAAAATGTTTGCTGAGATTTCAGGAAACTCGTATTTTTTGGAAGCTTGGCAACGCCTTTCAATGAAAGTGATTCTCGTCAGTCTCTGCTTGGGGCTACTTCAATAGGACACAAACCATAGCGATAGAACTTGGAACTACATTATTGTGCCAAGTTTCTAAGAGCTAGCACAAACCGTGTTTTATTTAGAGTTCCAACTACATGTATCCATATTGGAGAAAACAAAGTGAAACTAAACATGAAAACGGTTACTGCAAAGGAACGGTTTAACCTAGAAGAACGAAATTTGGTGAGCCAAGTGGGATTGTGTACTGATCATTAAATGGAAGTATCATCAAGATTGGGTGAAAAAATGTTTGCTGAGATTTCAGGAAACGTAGTTGTTTTTTGGAAGCTTGGCAACCCCTTTCAAATGAAAGTGATTCTCGTCAGTCTCTGCTTGGGGCTACTTCAATAGGACACAAACCATAGCGATAGAACTTGGAACTACATTATTGTGCCAAGTTTCAAAGAGCTAGCACAAACCGTGTTTGATTTAGACTTCCAACTACATATATCCATATTGGAGAAAACAGAGTGAAACCTAAACATGAAAGCGGTTCCTGCAAAGGAACGGTTTATTCTAGAAGAACGAATTTGGTGAGCCAAGTGGGATTGGTGTACTGATCATTAAATGGAAGTATCATCAAGGTTGGGTGAAAAATGTTTGCTGAGATTTCAGGAAACTCGTATTTTTTGGAAGCTTGGCAACCCCTTTCAATGAAAGTGATTCTCATCAGTATCTGCTTGGGGCTACTTCAATAGGACACAAACCATAGCGATAGAACTTGGAACTACATTATTGTGCCAAGTTTCAAAGAGCTAGCACAAACCGTGTTTGATTTTAGACTTCCAACTACATGTATCCATACAGGACAAAACACAGTTAAATCTAAACATGAAAATGGTTACTGCAAAGGAACGGTTTGACCTAGAAGAACAAAATTTGGTGAGCCAAGTGGGATTGGTGTACTGATCATTACATGGAAGTATCATCAAGATTGGGTGAAAAAATGTTTGCTGAGATTTCAGGAAACTCGTAGTTTTTTTGAAGCTTGGCAACCCCTTTCAATGAAAGTGATTGTCGTCAGTCTCTGCTTGGGGCTACTTTAAGAGGACAGAAACCATAGCGATAGAACTTGGAACTACATTATGGAGCCAAGTTTCAAAGAGCTAGCACAAACCGTGTTTGATTTAGAGTTCCAACTACATGTATCCATATTGGAGAAAACAGAGTGAAACCTAAACATGAAAACGGTTACTGCAAAGGAACGGTTTAACCTAGAAGAACGAAATTTGGTGAGCCAAGTGGGATTGGTGTACTGATCATTAAATGGAAGTATCATCAATATTGGGTGAAAAAATGTTTGCTGAGATTTCAGGAAACTCGTATTTTTTTGGAAGCTTGGCAACCCCTTTCAATGAAAGTGATTCTCATCAAGTCTCTGCTTGGGGCTACCTTGAATAGGACACAAACCATAGCGATAGAACTTGGAACTACATTATTGTGCCAAGTTTCAAAGAGCTAGCACAACCGTGTTGGATTTAGAGTTCCAACTACATGTATCCTATTGGAGAAATCAGAGTGAAACCTAAACATGGAAAACGGTTACTGCAAAGGAACGGTTTAAAACCTAGAAGAACGAAATTTGGTGAGCCAAGTGGGATTGGTGTACTGATCATTAAATGGAAGTATCATCAAGATTGGGTGAAAAAATGTTTGCTGAGATTTTCAGGAAACTCGTATTTTTGGAAACTTGGCAACCCCTTTCAATGAAAGTGATTCTCGTCAGTCTCTCTTTGCGGATACTTCAATAGGACACAAACCATAGCGATAGAACTTGGAACTACATTATTGTGCCAAGTTTCAAAGAGCTAGCACAAACCGTGTTTGATTTAGAGTTCCAACTACATGTATCCATTTTGGAGAAAACAGAGTGAAACCTAAACATGAAAAACGGTTACTGCAAAGAAACGGTTTAACCTAGAAGAACGAAATTTGGTGAGCCAAGTGGGATTGGTGTACTGATCATTAAATGGAAGTATCCTCAAGATTGGGTGAAAAAAATGTTTGCTGAGATTTCAGGAAACTCGTAGTTTTTTGGAAGCTTGGCAACCCCTTTCAATGAAAGTGATTCTCGTCAGTCTCTGCTTGGGGCTACTTCAATAGGACACAAACCATAGCGATAGAACCTGGAACTACATGATTGTGCCAAGTTTCAAAGAGCTGGCACAAACCGTGTTTGATTTAGACTTCCAACTACATGTATCCATATAGGAGAAAACAGAGTGAAACCTAAACATGAAAACGGTTACTGCAAAGGAACGGTTTAACCTAGAAGAACGAAATTTGGTGAGCCAAGTGGGATTGGTGTACTGATCATTAAATGGAAGTATCATCAAGATTGGGTGAAAAAATGTTTGCTGAGATTTCAGGAAACTCGTAGTTTTTTGGAAGCTTGGCAACCCCTTTCATGAAAGTGATTCTCGTCAGTCTCTCTTTGCGGATACTTCAATAGGACACAAACCATAGCGATAGAACTTGGAAATGCATTATTGTGCCAAGTTTCAAAGAGCTAGCACAAACCGTGTTTGATTTAGAGTTCCAAATACATGTATCCATATTGGAGAAAACAGAGTGAAACCTAAACATGAAAACGGTTACTGCAAAGAAACGTTTAACCTAGAAGAACGAAATTTGGTGAGCCAAGTGGGATTTGGTGTACTGATCATTAAGTGGAAGTATCATCAAGATTGGGTGAAAAAATATATGCTGAGATTTCAGGAATCTCGTAGTTTTTTGGACCTTGGCAAGCCCTTTCAATGAAAGTGATTCTCGTCAGTCTCTGCTTGGGCCTACTTCAATAGGACACAAACCATAGTGATAGAACTTGGAAATACATTATTGTGCCAAGTTTCAAAGAGCTAGCACAAACCGTGTTTGATTTAGAGTTCCAACTACATATATCTATATTGGAGAAAACAGAGTGAAACCTAAACATGAAAACGGTTACTGCAAAGGAACGGTTTAACCTAGAAGAACGAAATTTGGTGAGCCAAGTGGATTGGTGTACTGATCATTAAATGGAAGTATCATCAAGATTGGGTGAAAAACTGTTTGCTGAGATTTCAGGAAACTCGTAGTTTTTTGGACCTTGGCAACCCCTTTCAATGAAAGTGATTCTTGTCAGTCTCTGCTTGGGGCTACTTCAATAGGACACAAACCATAGCGATAGAACTTGGAACTACATTATTTTGCCAAGTTTCAAAGAGCTGGCACAAACCGTGTTTGATTTAGACTTCCAACTACATGTATCCATATTGGAGAAAACAGAGTGAAACCTAAACATGAAAACGGTTACTGCAAAGGAACGGTTTTACCTAGAAGAACGAAATTTGGTGAGCCAAGTGGGATTGCTGTACTGATCATTAAATGCAAGTATCATCAAGATTGGGTGAAAAAATGTGTGCTGAGATTTCAGGAAACTCGTAGTTTTTTGGAAGCTTGGCAACCCCTTTCAATAAAAGTGATTCTCGTCAGTCTCTACTTGGGGCTACTTCAATAGGACACAAACCATAGCGATAGAACTTGGAACTACATTATTGTGCCAAGTTTCAAAGAGCTAGCACAAACCGTGTTTGATTTAGACTTCCAACTACATGTATCCATATAGGAGAAAACAGAGTGACACCTAAACATGAAAACGGTTCCTGCAAAGGAACGGTATGACCTAGAAGAACGAAATTTGGGTGAGCCAAGTGGGATTGGTGTACTGATCATTAAATGGAAGTATCATCAAGATTGGTGAAAAAATGTTTGCTGAGATTTCAGGAAACTCGTAGTTTTTTGGACCTTGGCAACCCCTTTCAATGAAAGTGATTCTCGTCAGTCTCTGCTTGGGGCTACTTCATTAGGACACAAACCATAGCCGATAGAACTTGGAACTATATTATTGTGCCAAGTTTCAAAGAGCTAGCACAAACCGTGTTTGATTTAGAGTTCCAACTACATGTATCCATATTGGAGAAAACAGAGTGAAACCTAAACATGAAAACGGTTCCTGCAAAGACACGGTTTTACCTAGAAGAACGAAATTTGGTGAGCCAAGTGGGATTGGTGTACTGATCATTAAATGGAAGTATCATCAAGATTGGGTGAAAAATGTTTGCTGAGATTTCAGGAAACTCGTAGTTTTTTGGAAGCTTGGCAACCCCTTTCAATGAAAGTGATTCTCGTCAGTCTCTGCTTGGGGCTACATCAATAGGACACAAACCATAGCTATAGAACTTGGAACTACATTATTGTGCCAAGTTTCAAAGCGCTACCACAAACCGTGTTTGATTTACACTTCCAACTACATGTATCCATATAGGAGAAAACAGAGTAAACCTAAACATGAAAACGTTTACTGCAAAGGAACCGTTTGACCTAGAAGAACGAAATTTGGTGAGCCAAGTGGGATTGGTGTACTGATCATTAAATGGAAGTATCATCATGATTGGGTGAAAAAATGTTTGCTGAGATTTCAGGAAACTCGTAGTTTTTTGGAAGCTTGGCAACCCCTTTCAAAGAAAGTGATTCTCGTCAGTCTCTGCTTGGGGCTACTTTAAGAGGACAGAAACCATAGCGATAGAACTTGGAACTAAATTATGGTGCCAAGTTTCAAAGAGCTAGCACAAACGTGTTTGATTTAGAGTTCCAACTACATGTATCCATATTGGAGAAAACAGAGTGAAACCTAAACATGAAAACGGTTACTGCAAAGGAACGGTTTAACCTAGAAGAACGAAATTTGGTGAGCCAAGTGGGATTGGTGTACTGATCATTAAATGGAAGTATCATCAAGATTGGGTGAAAAAATGTTTGCTGAGATTTCAGGAAACTCGTATTTTTTGAAAGCTTGGCAACCCTTTCATTGAAAGTGATTCTCGTCAGTCTCTGCTTGGGGCTACTTCAATAGGAACACAAACCATAGCGATAGAACTTGGAACTACATTATTGTGCCAAGTTTCAAAGAGCTAGCACAAACCGTGTTTGATTTAGACTTCCAACTACATATATCCATATTGGAGAAAACAGAGTGAAACCTAAACATGAAAGCGGTTCCTGCAGAGGAACGGTTTAACCTAGAAGAACGAAATTTGGTGAGCCAAGTGGGATTGGTGTACTGATCATTAAAATGGAAGTATCATCAAGATTGGGTGAAAAAATGTTTGCTGAGATTTCAGGAAACTCGTAGTTTTTTTGAAGCTTGGCAACCCCTTTCAATGAAAGTGATTGTCGTCAGTCTCTGCTTGGGGCTACTTTAAGAGGACAGAAACCATAGCGATAGAACTTGGAACTAAATTATGGTGCCAAGTTTCAAAGAGCTAGCACAAACCGTGTTTGATTTAGAGTTCCAACTACATGTATCCATATTGGAGAAAACAGAGTGAAACCTAAACATGAAAACGGTTACTGCAAAGGAACGGTTTAACCTAGAAGAACGAAATTTGGTGAGCCAAGTGGGATTGGTGTACTGATCATTAAATGGAAGTATCATCAAGATTGGGTGAAAAATGTTTGCTGAGATTTCAGGAAACTCGTATTTTTTGGAAGCTTGGCAACCCCTTTCAATGAAAGTGATTCTCATCAGTCTCTGCTTGGGCTACTTCAATAGGACACAAACCATAGCGATAGAACTTGGAACTACATTATTGTGCCAAGTTTCAAAGAGCTAGCACAAACCGTGTTTGATTTAGAGTTCCAACTACATGTATCCATATTGGAGAAAACAAAGTGAAACCTAAACATGAAAACGGTTACTGCAAAGGAACGGTTTAACCTAGAAGAACGAAATTTGGTGAGCCAAGTGTGGATTGGTGTACTGATCATTAAATGGAAGTATCATCATGATTGGGTGAAAAAATGTTTGCTGAGATTTGAGGAAACTCGTAGTTTTTTGGAAGCTTGGCAACCCCTTTCAATGAAAGTGATTCTCGTCAGTCTCTGCTTGGGGCTACTTCAATAGACACAAACCATAGCGATAGAACCTGGAACTACATTATTGTGCCAAGTTTCAAAGAGCTAGCACAAACCGTGTTTGATTTAGACTTCCAACTACATGTATCCATATAGGAGAAAACAGAGTGAAAACCTAAATATGAAAACGGTTACTGCAAAGGAACGGTTTGACCTAGAAGAACGAAATTTGGTGAGCCAAGTGGGATTGGTGTACTGATCATTAAATGGAAGTATCATCAAGATTGGGTGAAAAAATGTTTGCTGAGATTTCAGGAAACTCGTAGTTTTTTGGAAGCTTGGCAACCCCTTTCAATGAAAGTGATTCTCGTCAGTCTCTGCTTGGGGCTACTTCAATAGGACACAAACCATAGCGATAGAACTTGGAACTACATTATTGTGCCAAGTTTCAAAGAGCTAGCACAAAACCATGTTTGATTTAGACTTCCAACTACATATATCCATATTGGAGAAAACAGAGTGAAACCTAAACATGAAAGCTGTTCCTGCAAAGGAACGGTTTAATCTAGAAGAACGAAATTTGGTGAGCCAAGTGGGGATTGGTGTACTGATCAATAAATGGAAGTATCATCAAGGTTGGGTGAAAAAATGTTTGCTGAGATTTCAGGAAACTCGTATTTTTTGGAAGCTTGGCAACCCCTTTCAATGAAAGTGATTCTCATCAGTATCTGCTTGGGGCTACTTCAATAGGACACAAACCATAGCGATAGAACTTGGAACTACATTATTGTGCCAAGTTTCAAAGAGCTAGCACAAACCGTGTTTGATTTAGACTTCCAACTACATGTATCCATACAGGACAAAACACAGTGAAATCTAAACATGAAAATGGTTACTGCAAAGGAACGGTTGACCTAGAAGAACAAAATTTGGTGAGCCAAGTGGGATTGGTGTACTGATCATTACATGGAAGTATCATCATGATTGGGTGAAAAAATGTTTGCTGAGATTTCAGGAAACTCGTAGTTTTTTGAAGCTTGGCAACCCCTTTCAATGAAAGTGATTGTCGTCAGTCTCTACTTGGGGCTACTTCAATAGGACACAAACCATAGCGATAGAACTTGGAACTACATTATTGTGCCAAGTTTCAAAGAGCTAGCACAAACCGTGTTTGATTTAGACTTCCAACTACATGTATCCATAATAGGAGAAAACAGAGTGACACCTAAACATGAAAACGGTTCCTGCAAAGGAACGGTATGACCTAGAAGAACGAAATTTGGTGAGCCAAGTGGGATTGTGTACTGATCATTAAATGGAAGTATCATCAAGATTGGGTGAAAAAATGTTTGCTGAGATTTCAGGAAACTCGTAGTTTTTTGGACCTTGGCAACCCCTTTCAATGAAAGTGATTCTCGTCAGTCTCTGCTTGGGGCTACTTCAATAGGACACAAACCATAGCGATAGAACTTGGAACTATATTATTGTGCCAAGTTTCAAAGAGCAAGCACAAACCGTGTTTGATTTAGAGTTCCAACTACATGTATCCATATTGGAGAAAACAGAGTGAAACCTAAACATGAAAACGGTTCCTGCAAAGACACGGTTTTACCTAGAAGAACGAAATTTGGTGAGCCAAGTGGGATTGGTGTACTGATCATTAAATGGAAGTATCATCAAGATTGGGTGAAAAAAATGTTTGCTGAGATTTCAGGAAACTCGTAGTTTTTTGGAAGCTTGGCAACCCCTTTCAATGAAAGTGATTCTCGTCAGTCTCTGCTTGGGGCTACATCAATAGGACACAAACCATAGCTATAGAACTTGGAACTACATTATTGTGCCAAGTTTCAAAGCGCTACCACAAACCGTGTTTGATTTACACTTCCAACTACATGTATCCATATAGGAGAAAACAGAGTAAACCTAAACATGAAAACGTTTACTGCAAAGGAACCGTTTGACCTAGAAGAACGAAATTTGGTGAGCCAAGTGGGATTGGTGTACTGATCATTAAATGGAAGTATCATCATGATTGGGTGAAAAAATGTTTGCTGAGATTTCAGGAAACTCGTAGTTTTTGGAAGCTTGGCAACCCCTTTCAAGAAAGTGATTCTCGTCAGTCTCTGCTTGGGGCTACTTTAAGAGGACAGAAACCATAGCGATAGAACTTGGAACTAAATTATGGTGCCAAGTTTCAAAGAGCTAGCACAAACCGTGTTTGATTTAGAGTTCCAACTACATGTATCCATATTGGAGAAAACAGAGTGAAACCTAAACATGAAAACGGTTACTGCAAAGGAACGGTTTAACCTAGAAGAACGAAATTTGGTGAGCCAAGTGGGATTGGTGTACTGATCATTAAATGGAAGTATCATCAAGATTGGGTGAAAAAATGTTTGCTGAGATTTCAGGAAACTCGTATTTTTTGAAAGCTTGCCAACCCCTTTCAATGAAAGTGATTCTCGTCAGTCTCTGCTTGGGGCTACTTCAATAGGACACAAACCATAGCGATAGAACTTGGAACTACATTATTGTGCCAAGTTTCAAAGAGCTAGCACAAACCGTGTTTGATTTAGACTTCCAACTACATATATCCATATTGGAGAAAACAGAGTGAAACCTAAACATGAAAGCGGTTCCTGCAAAGGAACGGTTTAACCTAGAAGAACGAAATTTGGTGAGCCAAGTGGGATTGGTGTACTGATCATTAAATGGAAGTATCATCATGATTGGGTGAAAAAATGTTTGCTGAGATTTCAGGAAACTCGTAGTTTTTTGGAAGCTTGGCAACCCCTTTCAAAGAAAGTGATTCTCGTCAGTCTCTGCTTGGGGCTACTTTAAGAGGACAGAAACCATAGCGATAGAACTTGGAACTAAATTATGGTGCCAAGTTTCAAAGAGCTAGCACAAACCGTGTTTGATTTAGAGTTCCAACTACATGTATCCATATTGGAGAAAACAGAGTGAAACCTAAACATGAAAACGGTTACTGCAAAGGAACGGTTTAACCTAGAAGAACGAAATTTGGTGAGCCAAGTGGGATTGGTGTACTGATCATTAAATGGAAGTATCATCAAGATTGGGTGAAAAAATGTTTGCTGAGATTTCAGGAAACTCGTATTTTTTGGAAGCTTGGCAACCCCTTTCAATGAAAGTGATTCTCATCAGTCTCTGCTTGGGGCTACTTCAATAGGACACAAACCATAGCGATAGAACTTGGAACTACATTATTGTGCCAAGTTTCAAAGAGCTAGCACAAACCGTGTTTGATTTAGAGTTCCAACTACATGTATCCATATTGGAGAAAACAAAGTGAAACCTAAACATGAAAACGGTTACTGCAAAGGAACGGTTTAACCTAGAAGAACGAAATTTGGTGAGCCAAGTGGGATTGGTGTACTGATCATTAAATGGAAGTATCATCATGATTGGGTGAAAAAATGTTTGCTGAGATTTGAGGAAACTCGTAGTTTTTTGGAAGCTTGGCAACCCCTTTCAATGAAAGTGATTCTCGTCAGTCTCTGCTTGGGGCTACTTCAATAGGACACAAACCATAGCGATAGAACCTGGAACTACATTATTGTGCCAAGTTTCAAAGAGCTAGCACAAACCGTGTTTGATTTAGACTTCCAACTACATGTATCCATATAGGAGAAAACAGAGTGAAACCTAAATATGAAAACGGTTACTGCAAAGGAACGGTTTGACCTAGAAGAACGAAATTTGGTGAGCCAAGTGGGATTGGTGTACTGATCATTAAATGGAAGTATCATCAAGATTGGGTGAAAAAATGTTTGCTGAGATTTCAGGAAACTCGTAGTTTTTTGGAAGCTTGGCAACCCCTTTCAATGAAAGTGATTCTCGTCAGTCTCTGCTTGGGGCTACTTCAATAGGACACAAACCATAGCGATAGAACTTGGAACTACATTATTGTGCCAAGTTTCAAAGAGCTAGCACAAACCATGTTTGATTTAGACTTCCAACTACATATATCCATATTGGAGAAAACAGAGTGAAACCTAAACATGAAAGCTGTTCCTGCAAAGGAACGGTTTAATCTAGAAGAACGAAATTTGGTGAGCCAAGTGGGATTGGTGTACTGATCATTAAATGGAAGTATCATCAAGGTTGGGTGAAAAAATGTTTGCTGAGATTTCAGGAAACTCGTATTTTTTGGAAGCTTGGCAACCCCTTTCAATGAAAGTGATTCTCATCAGTATCTGCTTGGGGCTACTTCAATAGGACACAAACCATAGCGATAGAACTTGGAACTACATTATTGTGCCAAGTTTCAAAGAGCTAGCACAAACCGTGTTTGATTTAGACTTCCAACTACATGTATCCATACAGGACAAAACACAGTGAAATCTAAACATGAAAATGGTTACTGCAAAGGAACGGTTTGACCTAGAAGAACAAAATTTGGTGAGCCAAGTGGGATTGGTGTACTGATCATTACATGGAAGTATCATCATGATTGGGTGAAAAAATGTTTGCTGAGATTTCAGGAAACTCGTAGTTTTTTGGAAGCTTGGCAACCCCTTTCAATGAAAGTGATTGTCGTCAGTCTCTGCTTGGGGCTACTTTAAGAGGACAGAAACCATAGCGATAGAACTTGGAACTACATTATGGAGCCAAGTTTCAAAGAGCTAGCAAAAACCGTGTTTGATTTAGAGTTCCAACTACATGTATCCATATAGGAGAAAATAGAGTGAAACCTAAACATGAAAACGGTTACTGCAAAGGAACGGTTTAACCTAGAAGAACGGAATTTGGTGAGCCAAGTGGGATTGCTGTACTGATCATTAAATGGAAGTATCATCAATATTGGGTGAAAAAATGTTTGCTGAGATTTCAGGAAACTCGTAGTTTTTTGGACCTTGGCAACCCCTTTCAATGAAAGTGATTCTCGTCAGTCTCTGCGTGGGGCTACTTCAATAGGACACAAACCATAGCGATAGAACTTGGAACTACATTATTGTGCCAAGTTTCAAAGAGCTGGCACAAACCGTGTTTGATTTAGACTTCCAACTACAAGTATCCATATTGGAGAAAACAGAGTGAAACCTAAACATGAAAACGGTTACTGCAAAGGAACGGATGACCTAGAAGAACGAAATTTGGTGAGCCAAGTGGGATTGGTGTACTGATCATTAAATGGAAGTATCATCAAGATTGGGTGAAAAAATGTTTGCTGAGATTTCAAAACTCGTAGTTTTTTGGAAGCTTGGCAACCCCTTTCAATGAAAGTGATTCTCGTCAGTCTCTGCTTGGGGCTACTTCAATAGGACACAAACCATAGCTATAGAACTTGGAACTATATTATTGTGCCAAGTTTCAAAGAGCTAGCACAAACCGTGTTTGATTTAGACTTCCAACTACATGTATCCATATAGGAGAAAACAGAGTGAAACCTAAACATGAAAACGGTTCCTGCAAAGGAACGGTTTAACCTAGAAGAACGAAATTTGGTGAGCCAAGTGGGATTGGTGTACATATCATTAAATGGAAGTATCATGAAGATTGGGTGAAAAAATGTTTGCTGAGATTTCAGGGAACTCGTAGTGTTTTGGAAGCTTGGCAACCCCTTTCAATGCAAGTGATTCTCGTCAGTCTCTGCTTGGGGCTACTTCAATAGGACACAAACCATAGCGATAGAACTTGGAACTACATTATTGTGCCAAGTTTCAAAGAGCTAGCACAAACCGTGTTTGATTTAGACTTCCAACTACATGTATCCATATAGGAGAAAACAGAGTGAAACCTAAACATGAAAACGGTTCCTGCAAAGGAACGGTTTGACCTAGAAGAACGAAATTTGGTGAGCCAAGTGGGATTGGTGTACTGATCATTAAATGGAAGTATCATCAAGATTGGGTGAAAAAATGTTTGCTGAGATTTCCGGAAACTCGTAGTTTTTTGGAAGCTTGGCAACCCCTTTCAATGAAAGTGATTCTCGTCAGTCTCTCTTTGGGGCTACTTCAATTGGACACAAACCATAGCGATAGAACTTGGAACTACATTATTGTGCCAAGTTTCAAAGAGCTAGCACAAACCGTGTTTGATTTAGAGTTCCAACTACATGTATCCATATTGGAGAAAACAGAGTGAAACCTAAACATGAAAACGGTTCCTGCAAAGGAACGGTTTTACCTAGAAGAACGAAATTTGGTGAGCCAAGTGGGATTGGTGTACTGATCATTAAATGGAGGTATCATCAATATTGGGTGAAAAAAATGTTTGCTGAGATTTCAGGAAACTCGTAGTTTTTTGGAAGCTTGGCAACCCCTTTCAATGAAAGTGATTCTCGTCAGTCTCTGCTTGGGGCTACTTCAATAGGACACAAACCATAGCGATAGAACTTGGAACTATATTAGTGTGCCAAGTTTCAAAGAGCTAGCACAAACCGTGTTTGATTTAGAGTTCCAACTACATGTATCCATATTGGAGAAAACAGAGTGAAACCTAAACATGAAAACGGTTACTGCAAAGGAATGGTTTGACCTAGAAGCACGAAATTTAGTGAGCCAAGTGGGATTGGTGTACTGATCATTAAATGGAAGTATCATCAAGATTGGGTGAAAAAATGTTTGCTGAGATTTCAGGAAACTCGTAGTTTTTTGGAAGCTTGGCAACCCCTTTCAATGAAAGTGATTCTCGTCAGTCTATGCTTGGGGCTACTTCAATAGGACATAAACCATAGCGATAGAACTTGGAACTATATTATTGTGCCAAGTTTCAAAGAGCTAGCACAAACCGTGTTTGATTTAGAGTTCCAACTACATGTATCCATATAGGAAAAAACAGAGTGAAACCTAAACATGAAAACGGTTACTGCAAAGGAACGGTTTAACCTAGAAGAAAGAAATTTGGTGAGCCAAGTGGGATTGGTGTACTGATCATTAAATGGAAGTATCATCAAGATTGGGTGAAAAAATGTTTGCTGAGATTTCAGGAAACTCGTAGTTTTTTGGAAGCTTGGCAACCCCTTTCAATGAAAGTGATTCTCGTCAGTCTCTGCTTGGGGCTACTTCAATAGGACACAAACCATAGCTATAGAACTTGGAACTATATTATTGTGCCAAGTTTCAAAGCGCTACCACAAACCGTGTTTGATTTAGAGTTCCAACTACATGTATCCATATAGGAGAAAACAGAGTGAAACCTAAACATGAAAACGGTTACTGCAAAGGAACGGTTTGACCTAGAAGAACGAAATTTGGTGAGCCAAGTGGGATTGGTGTACTGATCATTAAATGGAAGTATCATCAAGATTGGGTGAAAAAATGTTTGCTGAGATTTCAGGAAACTCGTAGTTTTTTGGAAGCTTGGCAACCCCTTTCAATGAAAGTGATTCTCGTCAGTCTCTGCTTGGGGCTACTTCAATAGGACACAAACCATAGCGATAGAACTTGGAACTACATTATTGTGCCAAGTTTCAAAGAGCTAGCACAAACCATGTTTGATTTAGACTTCCAACTACATATATCCATATTGGAGAAAACAGAGTGAAACCTAAACATGAAAGCTGTTCCTGCAAAGGAACGGTTTAATCTAGAAGAACGAAATTTGGTGAGCCAAGTGGGATTGGTGTACTGATCATTAAATGGAAGTATCATCAAGGTTGGGTGAAAAAATGTTTGCTGAGATTTCAGGAAACTCGTATTTTTTGGAAGCTTGGCAACCCCTTTCAATGAAAGTGATTCTCATCAGTATCTGCTTGGGGCTACTTCAATAGGACACAAACCATAGCGATAGAACTTGGAACTACATTATTGTGCCAAGTTTCAAAGAGCTAGCACAAACCGTGTTTGATTTAGACTTCCAACTACATGTATCCATACAGGACAAAACACAGTGAAATCTAAACATGAAAATGGTTACTGCAAAGGAACGGTTTGACCTAGAAGAACAAAATTTGGTGAGCCAAGTGGGATTGGTGTACTGATCATTACATGGAAGTATCATCATGATTGGGTGAAAAAATGTTTGCTGAGATTTCAGGAAACTCGTAGTTTTTTGGAAGCTTGGCAACCCCTTTCAATGAAAGTGATTGTCGTCAGTCTCTGCTTGGGGCTACTTTAAGAGGACAGAAACCATAGCGATAGAACTTGGAACTACATTATGGAGCCAAGTTTCAAAGAGCTAGCACAAACCGTGTTTGATTTAGAGTTCCAACTACATGTATCCATATAGGAGAAAACAGAGTGAAACCTAAACATGAAAACGGTTACTGCAAAGGAACGGTTTAACCTAGAAGAACAAAATTTGGTGAGCCAAGTGGGATTGGTGTACAAATCATTAAATGGAAGTATCATCAATATTGCGTGAAAAAATGTTTGCTGAGATTTCAGGAAACTCGTAGTTTTTTGGACCTTGGCAACCCCTTTCAATGAAAGTGATTCTCGTCAGTCTCTGCGTGGGGCTACTTCAATAGGACACAAACCATAGCGATAGAACTTGGAACTACATTATTGTGCCAAGTTTCAAAGAGCTGGCACAAACCGTGTTTGATTTAGACTTCCAACTACAAGTATCCATATTGGAGAAAACAGAGTGAAACCTAAACATGAAAACGGTTACTGCAAAGGAACGGATGACCTAGAAGAACGAAATTTGGTGAGCCAAGTGGGATTGGTGTACTGATCATTAAATGGAAGTATCATCAAGATTGGGTGAAAAAATGTTTGCTGAGATTTCAAAACTCGTAGTTTTTTGGAAGCTTGGCAACCCCTTTCAATGAAAGTGATTCTCGTCAGTCTCTGCTTGGGGCTACTTCAATAGGACACAAACCATAGCTATAGAACTTGGAACTATATTATTGTGCCAAGTTTCAAAGAGCTAGCACAAACCGTGTTTGATTTAGACTTCCAACTACATGTATCCATATAGGAGAAAACAGAGTGAAACCTAAACATGAAAACGGTTCCTGCAAAGGAACGGTTTAACCTAGAAGAACGAAATTTGGTGAGCCAAGTGGGATTGGTGTACATATCATTAAATGGAAGTATCATGAAGATTGGGTGAAAAAATGTTTGCTGAGATTTCAGGAAACTCGTAGTGTTTTGGAAGCTTGGCAACCCCTTTCAATTAAAGTGATTCTCGTCAGTCTCTGCTTGGGGCTACTTCAATAGGACACAAACCATAGCGATAGAACTTGGAACTACATTATTGTGCCAAGTTTCAAAGAGCTAGCACAAACCGTGTTTGATTTAGACTTCCAACTACATGTATCCATATAGGAGAAAACAGAGTGAAACCTAAACATGAAAACCGGTTCCTGCAGGAACGGTTTGACCTAGAAGAACGAAATTTGGTGAGCCAAGTGGGATTGGTGTACTGATCATTAAATGGAAGTATCATCAAGATTGGGTGAAAAAATGTTTGCTGAGATTTCCGGAAACTCGTAGTTTTTTGGAAGCTTGGCAACCCCTTTCAATGAAAGTGATTCTCGTCAGTCTCTCTTTGGGGCTACTTCAATCGGACACAAACCATAGCGATAGAACTTGGAACTACATTATTGTGCCAAGTTTCAAAGAGCTAGCACAAACCGTGTTTGATTTAGAGTTCCAACTACATGTATCCATATTGGAGAAAACAGAGTGAAACCTAAACATGAAAACGGTTCCTGCAAAGGAACGGTTTTACCTAGAAGAACGAAATTTGGTGAGCCAAGTGGGATTGGTGTACTGATCATTAAATGGATGTATCATCAATATTGGGTGAAAAAATGTTTGCTGAGATTTCAGGAAACTCGTAGTTTTTTGGAAGCTTGGCAACCCCTTTCAATGAAAGTGATTCTCGTCAGTCTCTGCTTGGGGCTACTTCAATAGGACACAAACCATAGCGATAGAACTTGGAACTATATTAGTGTGCCAAGTTTCAAAAGAGCTAGCACAAACCGTGTTTGATTTAGAGTTCCAACTACATGTATCCATATTGGAGAAAACAGAGTGAAACCTAAACATGAAAACGGTTACTGCAAAGGAATGGTTTGACCTAGAAGAACGAAATTTAGTGAGCCAAGTGGGATTGGTGTACTGATCATTAAATGGAAGTATCATCAAGATTGGGTGAAAAAATGTTTGCTGAGATTTCAGGAAACTCGTAGTTTTTTGGAAGATTGGCAACCCCTTTCAATGAAAGTGATTCTCGTCAGTCTATGCTTGGGGCTACTTCAATAGGACATAAACCATAGCGATAGAACTTGGAACTATATTATTGTGCCAAGTTTCAAAGAGCTAGCACAAACCGTGTTTGATTTAGAGTTCCAACTACATGTATCCATATAGGAAAAAACAGAGTGAAACCTAAACATGAAAACGGTTACTGCAAAGGAACGGGTTTAACCTTGAAGAAAGAAATTTGGTGAGCCAAGTGGGATTGGTGTACTGATCATTAAATGGAAGTATCATCAAGATTGGGTGAAAAAATGTTTGCTGAGATTTCAGGAAACTCGTAGTTTTTTGGAAGCTTGGCAACCCCTTTCAATGAAAGTGATTCTCGTCAGTCTCTGCTTGGGGCTACTTCAATAGGACACAAACCATAGCTATAGAACTTGGAACTATATTATTGTGCCAAGTTTCAAAGCGCTACCACAAACCGTGTTTGATTTAGAGTTCCAACTACATGTATCCATATAGGAGAAAACAGAGTGAAACCTAAACATGAAAACGGTTACTGCAAAGGAACGGTTTGACCTAGAAGAACGAAATTTGGTGAGCCAAGTGGGATTGGTGTACTGATCATTAAATGGAAGTATCATCAAGATTGGGTGAAAAAATGTTTGCTGAGATTTCAGGAAACTCGTAGTTTTTTTGGAAGCTTGGCAACCCCTTTCAATGAAAGTGATTCTCGTCAGTCTCTGCTTGGGGCTACTTCAATAGGACACAAACCATAGTGATAGAACTTGGAAATACATTATTGTGCCAAGTTTCAAAGAGCTAGCACAAACCGTGTTTGATTTAGAGTTCCAACTACATGTATCCATATTGGAGAAAACAGAGTGAAACCTAAACATGAAAACGGATACTGCAAAGGAACGGTTTTACCTAGAAGAACGAAATTTGGTGAGCCAAGTGGGATTGGTGTACTGATCATTAAATGGAAGTATCATCAAGATTGGGTGAAAAAATGTTTGCTGAGATTTCAGGAAACTCGTAGTTTTTTGGAAGCTTGGCAACCCCTTTCAATGAAAGTGATTCTCGTCAGTCTCTGCTTGGGGCTACTTCAATAGGACACAAACCATAGCGATAGAACTTGGAACTACATTATTGTGCCAAGTTTCAAAGAGCTAGCACAAACCGTGTTTGATTTAGACTTCCAACTACATGTATCCATACAGGACAAACAGAGTGAAATCTAAACATGAAAATGGTTACTGCAAAGGAACGGTTTGACCTAGAAGAACAAAATTTGGTGAGCCAAGTGGGATTGGTGTACTGATCATTACATGGAAGTATCATCAAGATTGGGTGAAAAAATGTTTGCTGAGATTTCAGGAAACTCGTAGTTTTTTGGAAGCTTGGCAACCCCTTTCAATGAAAGTGATTCTCGTCAGTCTCTGCTTGGGGCTACTTTAAGAGGACAGAAACCATAGCGATAGAACTGGAACTAAATTATGGTGCCAAGTTTCAAAGAGCTAGCACAAACCGTGTTTGATTTAGAGTTCCAACTACATGTATCCATATTGGAGAAAACAGAGTGAAACCTAAACATGAAAACGGTTACTGCAAAGGAACGGTTTAACCTAGAAGAACGAAATTTGGTGAGCCAAGTGGGATTGGTGTACTGATAATTAAATGGAAGTATCATCAAGATTGGGTGAAAAAATGTTTGCTGAGATTTCAGGAAACTCGTATTTTTTGGAAGCTTGGCAACCCCTTTCAATGAAAGTGATTCTCATCAGTCTCTGCTTGGGGCTACTTCAATAGGACACAAATCATAGCGATAGAACTTGGAACTACATTATTGTGCCAAGTTTCAAAGAGCTAGCACAAACCGTGTTTATTTAGAGTTCCAACTACATGTATCCATATTGGAGAAAACAAAGTGAAACCTAAACATGAAAACGGTTACTGCAAAGGAACGGTTTAACCTAGAAGAACGAAATTTGGTGAGCCAAGTGGGATTGGTGTACTGATCATTAAATGGAAGTATCATCATGATTGGGTGAAAAAATGTTTGCTGAGATTTGAGGAAACTCGTAGTTTTTTGGAAGCTTGGCAACCCCTTTCAATGAAAGTGATTCTCGTCAGTCTCTGCTTGGGGCTACTTCAATAGGACACAACCATAGCGATAGAACCTGGAACTACATTATTGTGCCAAGTTTCAAAGAGCTAGCACAAACCGTGTTTGATTTAGACTTCCAACTACATGTATCCATATAGGAGAAAACAGAGTGAAACCTAAATATGAAAACGGTTACTGCAAAGGAACGGTTTGACCTAGAAGAACGAAATTTGGTGAGCCAAGTGTGGATTGGTGTACTGATCATTAAATGGAAGTATCATCAAGATTGGGTGAAAAAATGTTTGCTGAGATTTCAGGAAACTCGTAGTTTTTTGAAAGCTTGGCAACCCCTTTCAATGAAAGTGATTCTCGTCAGTCTCTGCTTGGGGCTACTTCAATAGGACACAAACCATAGCGATAGAACTTGGAACTACATTATTGTGCCAAGTTTCAAAGAGCTAGCACAAACGTGTTTGATTTAGAGTTCCAACTACATATATCCATATTGGAGAAAACAGAGTGAAACCTAAACATGAAAGCGGTTCCTGCAAAGGAACGGTTTAACCTAGAAGAACGAAATTTGGTGAGCCAAGTGGGATTGGTGTACTGATCATTAAATGGGAAGTATCATCAAGATTGGGTGAAAAAATGTTTGCTGAGATTTCAGGAAACTCGTAGTTTTTTTGAAGCTTGGCAACCCCTTTCAATGAAAGTGATTGTCGTCAGTCTCTGCTTGGGGCTACTTTAAGAGGACAGAAACCATAGGATAGAACTTGGAACTAAATTATGGTGCCAAGTTTCAAAGAGCTAGCACAAACCGTGTTTTGATTTAGAGTTCCAACTACATGTATCCATATTGGAGAAAACAGAGTGAAACCTAAACATGAAAACGGTTACTGCAAAGGAACGGTTTAACCTAGAAGAACAAAATTTGGTGAGCCAAGTGGGATTGGTGTACTGATCATTAAATGGAAGTATCATCAAGATTGGGTGAAAAAATTGTTTGCCTGAGATTTCAGGAAATCTCGTATTTTTA
>NW_027554184.1:0-44792 GCF_045843805.1 Urocitellus parryii
GAATCACCAAATGTCCTTCTTCTAGGTTAAACCGTTCCTTTGCAGTAACCGTTTTCATGTTTAGGTTTCACGCTGTTTTCTCCTATATGGATACATGTAGTTGGAACTCTAAATCAAACACAGTTTGTGCTAGCTCTTTGAAACTTGGCACAATAATGTAGTTCCAAGTTCTATTTCTATGGTTTGTGTCCTATGGAAGTAGCCCCAAGTAGAGACTGACAAGAATCACTTTCATTGATAGGGGTTGCCAAGCTTCCAAAAACTACGGGTTTCCTGAAATCTCAGCAAACATTTTTTCACCCAATCTTGATGATACTGGCAGGTAATGATCAGTACACCAATCCCACTTGGCTCACTGAATTTCGTTCTTCTAGGTTAAACCGTTCCTTTGCAGTAACCGTTTTCATGTTTAGGATTGACTCTGTTTTCGCCTATATGGATACATGTAGTTGGAACTCTAAATCAAACACGGTTTGTGCTAGCTCTTTGAAACCTGGCACAATAATGTAGTTCCAAGTTCTATCGTGATGGTTTGTGTCTATTGAAGTAGCCGCAAGCAGAGACTGACAAGAATCACTTTCATTGAAAGGGGTTGCCAAGCTTCCAAAAAACTACGAGTTTCCTGAAATCTCAGCAAACCTTTTTTTCACCCAATCTTGATGATACTTGCAGGTAATGATCAGTACCGCAGTCCCACTTGGCTCACCAAATTTCGTTCTTCTAGGTTAAACGGATCCTTTGCAGTAACCGTTTTCATGTTTAGGTTTCACTCTGTTTTCTCCTATATGGATACATGTAGTTGGAAGTCTAAATCAAACACGGTTTGTGCTAGCTCTTTGAAACTTGGCACAATAATGTAGTTCCAAGTTCTATCGCTATGGTTTGTGTCCTTTGGAAGTAGCCCCAAGCAGAGACTGACGAGAATCACTTTCATTGAAAGGGGTTGCCAAGCTTCCAAAAAACTACGAGTTTCCTGAAATCTCAGCAAACATTTTTTCACCCAATCTTGATGATACTTGCAGGTAATGATCAGTACCGCAGTCCCACTTGGCTCACCACATTTCGTTTTTCTAGGTTAAACGGATCCTTTGCAGGAACCGTTTTCATGTTTAGGTTTCACTCTGTTTTCTCCTATATGGATACATGTAGTTGGAACTCTAAATCAAACACGGTTTGTGCTAGCTCTTTGAAACTTGGCACAATAATGTAGTTCCAAGTTCTATGGCTGTGGTTTGTGTCCTTTGGAAGTAGCCCCAAGCAGAGACTGACGAGAATCACTTTCATTGAAAGGGGTTGCCAAGCTTCCAAAAAACTACGAGTTTCCTGAAATCTCAGCAATCGTTTTTTCACCCAATCTTAATGATACTGGCAGGTAATGATCAGTACACCAGTCCCACTTGACTCACAAAATTTCGTTCTTCTAGGTTAACCGTTCCTTTGCAGTAACCGTTTTCATGTTTAGGTTTCACGCTGTTTTCTCCTATATGGATACATGTAGTTGGATCTCTAAATCAAACACGGTTTGTGCTAGCTCTTTGAAACCTGGCACAATAATGTAGTTCCAAGTTCTATCGTGATGGTTTGTGTCTATTGAAGTAGCCCCAAGCAGAGACTGACAAGAATCACTTTCATTAAAAGGGGTTGCCAAGCTTCCAAAAAACCACGAGTTTCCTGAAATCACAGCAATCATTTTTTCACCCAATCTTGATGATACTTCCATTTAATTATCAGTACACCAATCCCACTAGAATCACCAAATGTCCTTCTTCTAGGTTAAACCGTTCCTTTGCAGTAACCGTTTTCATGTTTAGGTTTCACGCTATTTTCTCCTATATGGATACATGTAGTTGGAACTCTAAATCAAACACAGTTTGTGCTAGCTCTTTGAAACTTGGCACAATAATGTAGTTCCAAGTTCAATGGCTATGGTTTGTGTCCTATGGAAGTAGCCCCAAGCAGAGACTGACAAGAATCACTTTCATTGAAAGGGGTTGCCAAGCTTCCAAAAACTACTGGTTTCCTGAAATCTCAGCAAACATTTTTTCGCCCAATCTTGATGATACTGGCAGGTAATGATCAGTACACCAATCCCACTTGGCTCACTGAATTTCGTTCTTCTAGGTTAAACCGTTCCTTTGCAGTATCCGTTTTCATATGTAGGTTTCACTCTGTTTACTCCTATATGGATACATGTAGTTGGAACTCTAAATCAAACACGGATTGTGCTAGCTCTTTGAAACCTGGCACAATAATGTAGTTCCAAGTTCTATCGTGATGGTTTGTGTCTATTGAAGTAGCCCCAAGCAGAGACTGACAAGAATCACTTTCATTGAAAGGGGTTGCCAAGCTTCCAAAAAACCACGAGTTTCCTGAAATCACAGCAATCATTTTTTCACCCAATCTTGATGATAATTCCATTTAATTATCAGTACACCAATCCCACTAGAATCACCAAATGTCCTTCTTCTAGGTTAAACCGTTCCTTTGCAGTAACCATTTTCATGTTTAGGTTTCACGCTGTTTTCTCCTATATGGATACATGTAGTTGGAACTCTAAATCAAAACACAGTTTGTGCTAGCTCTTTGAATCTTGGCACAATAATGTAGTTCCAAGTTCTATGGCTATGGTTTGTGTCCTATGGAAGTAGCCCCAAGCAGAGACTGACAAGAATCACTTTCATTGAAAGGGGTTGCCAAGCTTCCAAAAACTACTGGTTTCCTGAAATCTCAGCAAACATTTTTTCTCCCAATCTTGATGATACTGGCAGGTAATGATCAGTACACCAATCCCACTTGGCTCACTGAATTTCGTTCTTCTAGGTTAAACCGTTCCTTTGCAGTATCCGTTTTCATATGTAGGTTTCACTCTGTTTTCTCCTATATGGATACATGTAGTTGGAACTCTAAATCAAACACGGTTTGTGCTAGCTCTTTGAAACTTGGCACAATAATGTAGTTCCAAGTTCTATGGCTGTGGTTTGTGTCCTTTGGAAGTAGCCCCAAGCAGAGACTGACGAGAATCACTTTCATTGAAAGGGGTTGCCAATCTTCCAAAAAACTACGAGTTTCCTGAAAACTCAGCAAACATTTTTTCACCCAATCTTGATGATACTTGCAGGTAATGATCAGTACCCCAGTCCCACTTGGCTCACCAAATTTCGTTCTTCTAGGTTAAACGGATCCTTTGCAGTAACCGTTTTCATGTTTAGGATTCACTCTGTTTTCGCCTATATGGATACATGTAGTTGGAACTCTCAATCAAACACGGTTTGTGCTAGCTCTTTGAAACCTGGCACAATAATGTAGTTCCAAGTTCTATCGTGATGGTTTGTGTCTATTGAAGTAGCCGCAAGCAGAGACTGACAAGAATCACTTTCATTGAAAGGGGTTGCCAAGCTTCCAAAAAACTACGAGTTTCCTGAAATCTCAGCAAACCTTTTTTTCACCCAATCTTGATGATACTTGCAGGTAATGATCAGTACCGCAGTCCCACTTGGCTCACCAAATTTCGTTCTTCTAGGTTAAACGGATCCTTTGCAGTAACCGTTTTCATGTTTAGGTTTCACTCTGTTTTCTCCTATATGGATACATGTAGTTGGAAGTCTAAATCAAACACGGTTTGTGCTAGCTCTTTGAAACTTGGCACAATAATGTAGTTCCAAGTTCTATCGCTATGGTTTGTGTCCTTTGGAAGTAGCCCCAAGCAGAGACTGACGAGAATCACTTTCATTGAAAGGGGTTGCCAAGCTTCCAAAAAACTACGAGTTTCCTGAAATCTCAGCAAACATTTTTTCACCCAATCTTGATGATACTTGCAGGTAATGATCAGTACCGCAGTCCCACTTGGCTCACCACATTTCGTTTTTCTAGGTTAAACGGATCCTTTGCAGGAACCGTTTTCATGTTTAGGTTTCACTCTGTTTTCTCCTATATGGATGTAGTTGGAACTCTAAATCAAACACGGTTTGTGCTAGCTCTTTGAAACTTGGCACAATAATGTAGTTCCAAGTTCTATGGCTGTGGTTTGTGTCCTTTGGAAGTAGCCCCAAGCAGAGACTGACGAGAATCACTTTCATTGAAAGGGGTTGCCAAGCTTCCAAAAAACTACGGAGTTTTCCTGAAATCTCAGCAATCGTTTTTTCACCCAATCTTAATGATACTGGCAGGTAATGATCAGTACACCAGTCCCACTTGACTCACAAAATTTCGTTCTTCTAGGTTAACCGTTCCTTTGCAGTAACCGTTTTCATGTTTAGGTTTCACGCTGTTTTCTCCTATATGGATACATGTAGTTGGATCTCTAAATCAAACACGGTTTGTGCTAGCTCTTTGAAACCTGGCACAATAATGTAGTTCCAAGTTCTATCGTGATGGTTTGTGTCTATTGAAGTAGCCCCAAGCAGAGACTGACAAGAATCACTTTCATTAAAAGGGGTTGCCAAGCTTCCAAAAAACCACGAGTTTTCCTGAAATCACAGCAATCATTTTTTCACCCAATCTTGATGAGACTTCCATTTAATTATCAGTACACCAATCCCACTAGAATCACCAAATGTCCTTCTTCTAGGTTAAACCGTTCCTTTGCAGTAACCGTTTTCATGTTTAGGTTTCACGCTATTTTCTCCTATATGGATACATGTAGTTGGAACTCTAAATCAAACACAGTTTGTGCTAGCTCTTTGAAACTTGGCACAATAATGTAGTTCCAAGTTCAATGGCTATGGTTTGTGTCCTATGGAAGTAGCCCCAAGCAGAGACTGACAAGAATCACTTTCATTGAAAGGGGTTGCCAAGCTTCCAAAAACTACTGGTTTTCCTGAAATCTCAGCAAACATTTTTTCGCCCAATCTTGATGATACTGGCAGGTAATGATCAGTACACCAATCCCACTTGGCTCACTGAATTTCGTTCTTCTAGGTTAAACCGTTCCTTTGCAGTATCCGTTTTCATATGTAGGTTTCACTCTGTTTACTCCTATATGGATACATGTAGTTGGAACTCTAAATCAAACACGGATTGTGCTAGCTCTTTGAAACCTGGCACAATAATGTAGTTCCAAGTTCTATCGTGATGGTTTGTGTCTATTGAAGTAGCCCCAAGCAGAGACTGACAAGAATCACTTTCATTGAAAGGGGTTGCCAAGCTTCCAAAAAACCACGAGTTTCCTGAAATCACAGCAATCATTTTTTCACCCAATCTTGATGATAATTCCATTTAATTATCAGTACACCAATCCCACTAGAATCACCAAATGTCCTTCTTCTAGGTTAAACCGTTCCTTTGCAGTAACCATTTTCATGTTTAGGTTTCACGCTGTTTTCTCCTATATGGATACATGTAGTTGGAACTCTAAATCAAACACAGTTTGTGCTAGCTCTTTGAATCTTGGCACAATAATGTAGTTCCAAGTTCTATGGCTATGGTTTGTGTCCTATGGAAGTAGCCCCAAGCAGAGACTGACAAGAATCACTTTCATTGAAAGGGGTTGCCAAGCTTCCAAAAACTACTGGTTTCCTGAAATCTCAGCAAACATTTTTTCTCCCAATCTTGATGATACTGGCAGGTAATGATCAGTACACCAATCCCACTTGGCTCACTGAATTTCGTTCTTCTAGGTTAAACCGTTCCTTTGCAGTATCCGTTTTCATATGTAGGTTTCACTCTGTTTTCTCCTATATGGATACATGTAGTTGGAACTCTAAATCAAACACGGTTTGTGCTAGCTCTTTGAAACTTGGCACAATAATGTAGTTCCAAGTTCTATGGCTGTGGTTTGTGTCCTTTGGAAGTAGCCCCAAGCAGAGACTGACGAGAATCACTTTCATTGAAAGGGGTTGCCAATCTTCCAAAAAACTACGAGTTTCCTGAAAACTCAGCAAACATTTTTTCACCCAATCTTGATGATACTTGCAGGTAATGATCAGTACCCCAGTCCCACTTGGCTCACCAAATTTCGTTCTTCTAGGTTAAACGGATCCTTTGCAGTAACCGTTTTCATGTTTAGGATTCACTCTGTTTTCGCCTATATGGATACATGTAGTTGGAACTCTCAATCAAACACGGTTTGTGCTAGCTCTTTGAAACCTGGCACAATAATGTAGTTCCAAGTTCTATCGTGATGGTTTGTGTCTATTGAAGTAGCCGCAAGCAGAGACTGACAAGAATCACTTTCATTGAAAGGGGTTGCCAAGCTTCCAAAAAACTACGAGTTCCTGAAATCTCAGCAAACCTTTTTTTCACCCAATCTTGATGATACTTGCAGGTAATGATCAGTACCGCAGTCCCACTTGGCTCACCAAATTTCGTTCTTCTAGGTTAAACGGATCCTTTGCAGTAACCGTTTTCATGTTTAGGTTTCACTCTGTTTTCTCCTATATGGATACATGTAGTTGGAACTCTAAATCAAAACACGGTTTGTGCTAGCTCTTTGAAACTTGGCACAATAATGTAGTTCCAAGTTCTATCGCTATGGTTTGTGTCCTTTGGAAGTAGCCCCAAGCAGAGACTGACGAGAATCACTTTCATTGAAAGGGGTTGCCAAGCTTCCAAAAAACTACGAGTTTCCTGAAATCTCAGCAAACATTTTTTCACCCAATCTTGATGATACTTGCAGGTAATGATCAGTACCGTCAGTCCCACTTGGCTCACCACATTTCGTTTTTCTAGGTTAAACGGATCCTTTGCAGGAACCGTTTTCATGTTTAGGTTTCACTCTGTTTTCTCCTATATGGATACATGTAGTTGGAACTCTAAATCAAACACGGTTTGTGCTAGCTCTTTGAAACTTGGCACAATAATGTAGTTCCAAGTTCTATGGCTGTGGTTTGTGTCCTTTGGAAGTAGCCCCAAGCAGAGACTGACGAGAATCACTTTCATTGAAAGGGGTTGCCAAGCTTCCAAAAAACTACGAGTTTCCTGAAATCTCAGCAATCATTTTTTACCCAATCTAAATGATACTGGCAGGTAATGATCAGTACACCAGTCCCACTTGACTCACCAAATTTCGTTCTTCTAGGTTAACCGTTCCTTTGCAGTAACCGTTTTCATGTTTAGGTTTCACGCTGTTTTCTCCTATATGGATACATGTAGTTGGAACTCTAAATCAAAGACGGTTTGTGCTAGCTCTTTCAAACTTGGCACAATAATGTAGTTCCAAGTTCTATGGCTATGGTTTGTGTCTGATGGAAGTAGCCCCAAGCAGAGACTGACAAGAATCACTTTCATTGAAAGGGGTTGCCAAGCTTCCAAAAAACTACGTGTTTCCTGAAATCTCAGCAATCATTTTTGCCCAATCTAAATGATACTGGTAGGTAATGATCAGTACACCAGTCCCACTTGACTCACCAAATTTCGTTCTTCTAGGTTAACCGTTCCTTTGCAGTAACCGTTTTCATGTTTAGGATTCACTCTTTTTTTCCTATATGGATACATGTAGTTGGAACTCTAAAATCAAAGACGGTTAGTGCTAGCTCTTTGAAACTTGCACAATAATGTAGTTCCAAGTTCTATGGCTTTGGTTTGTGTCTGATGGAAGTAGCCCCAAGCAGAGACTGACAAGAATTACTTTCATTGAAATGGGTTGCCAAGCTTCCAAAAACTACGAGTTTCCTGAAATCTCAGCAAATATTTTTTCACCCAATCTTGATGATACTGGCAGGTAATGATCAGTACACCACTCCCACTTGACTCACTGAATTTCGTTCTTCTAGGTTAAACCGTTCCTTTGCAGTAACCGTTTTCATGTTTAGGATTCACTCTGTTTTCGCCTATATGGATACATGTAGTTGGAACTCTAAATCAAACACGGTTTGTGCTAGCTCTTTGAAACCTGGCACAATATGTAGTTCCAAGTTCTATCGTGATGGTTTGTGTCTATTTAAGTAGCCCCAAGCAGAGACTGACAAGAATCAATTTCATTGAAAGGGGTTGCCAAGCTTCCAAAAAAATACGAGTTTCCTGAAATCTCAGCAAATATTTTTTCACCCAATCTTGATGATACTTCCATTTAATGATCAGTACACCAATCCCACTTGGCTCACCAAATTTCGTTCTTTTAGGTTAAAACCGTTCCTTTGCAGTATCCGTTTTCATATGTAGGTTTCACTCTGTTTTCTCCTATATGGATACATGTAGTTGGAACTCTAAATCAAACACGGTTTTGCTAGCTCTTTGAAACTTGGCACAATAATGTAGTTCCAAGTTCTATCGCTATGGTTTGTGTCTGATGGAAGTAGCCCCAAGCAGATACTGACTAGAATCACTTTCATTGAAAGGGGTTGCCAAGCTTCCAAAAAACTACGAGTTTCCTGAAATCTCAGCAAACCTTTTTTTCACCCAATCTTGATGATACTTGCAGGTAATGATCAGTACCGCAGTCCCACTTGGCTCACCAAATTTCGTTCTTCTAGGTTAAACGGATCCTTTGCAGTAACCGTTTTCATGTTTAGGTTTCACTCTGTTTTCTCCTATATGGATACATGTAGTTGGAACTCTAAATCAAACACGGTTTGTGCTAGCTCTTTGAAACTTGGCACAATAATGTAGTTCCAAGTTCTATAGCTATGGTTTGTGTCCTTTGGAAGTAGCCCCAAGCAGAGACTGACGAGAATCACTTTCATTGAAAGGGGTTGCCAAGCTTCCAAAAAACTACGAGTTTCCTGAAATCTCAGCAAACATTTTTTCACCCAATCTTGATGATACTTGCAGGTAATGATCAGTACCGCAGTCCCACTTGGCTCACCAAATTTCGTTCTTCTAGGTTAAACGGATCCTTTGCAGTAACCGTTTTCATGTTTAGGTTTCACTCTGTTTTCTCCAATATGGATACATGTAGTTGGAACTCTAAATCAAACACGGTTTGTGCTAGCTCTTTGAAACTTGGCACAATAGTTCCAAGTTCTATGGCAGTGGTTTGTGTCCTTTGGAAGTGGCCCCAAGCAGAGACTGACGACAATCACATTCATTGAAAGGGGTTGCCAAGCTTCCAAAAAACTACGTGTTTTCCTGAAATCTCAGCAATCATTTTTTCACCCAATCTTAATGATACTGGCAGGTAATGATCAGTACACCAGTCCCACTTGACTCACCAAATTTCGTTCTTCTAGGTTAACCGTTCCTTTGCAGTAACCGTTTTCATGTTTAGGTTTCACGCTGTTTTCTCCTATATGGATACATGTAGTTGGAACGCTAAATCAAAGACGGTTTGTGCTAGCTCTTTGAAACGTGGCACAATAATGTAGTTCCAAGTTCTATGGCTATGGTTTGTGTCTGATGGGAAGTAGCCCCAAGCAGAGACTGACGAGAATCACTTTCATTGAAAGGGTTGCCAAGCTTCCAAAAAACTACGAGTTTCCTGAAATCTCAGCAAACATTTTTTCACCCAATCTTGATGATACTTCCATTTAATGATCAGTACACCAGTCCCACGTGACTCACCAAATTTCGTTCTTCTAGGTTAACCGTTCCTTTGCAGTAACCGTTTTCATGTTTAGGTTTCACGCTGTTTTCTCCTATATGGATACATGTAGTTGGAACTCTAAATCAAAGACGGTTTGTGCTATCTCTTTGAAACTTGGCACAATAATGTAGTTCCAAGTTCTATGGCTATGGTTTGTGTCTGATGGAAGTAGCCCCAAGCAGAGACTGACAAGAATCACTTTCATTGAAAGGGGTTGCCAAGCTTCCAAAAAACTACGTGTTTCCTGAAATCTCAGCAATCATTTTTTGCCCAATCTAAATGATACTGGCAGGTAATGATCAGTACACCAGTCCCACTTGACTCACCAAATTTCGTTCTTCTAGGTTAACCGTTCCATTGCAGTAACCGTTTTCATGTTTAGGTTTCACGCTGTTTTCTCCTATATGGATACATGTAGTTGGAACTCAAAATCAAAGACGGTTTGTGCTAGCTCTTTGAAACTTGGCACAATAATGTAGTTCCAAGTTCTATGGCTTTGGTTTGTGTCTGATGGAAGTAGCCCCAAGCAGAGACTGACAAGAATCACTTTCATTGAAAGGGGTTGCCAAGCTTCAAAAACTACGAGTTTCCTGAAATCTCAGCAAACATTTTTTCACCCAATCTTGATGATACTGGCAGGTAATGATCAGTACACCAATCCCACTTGACTCACTGAATTTCGTTCTTCTAGGTTAAACCGTTCCTTTGCAGTAACCGTTTTCATGTTTAGGATTCACTCTGTTTTCCCCTATATGGATACATGTAGTTGGAACTCTAAATCAAACACGGTTTGTGCTAGCTCTTGGAACCTGGCACAATAATGTAGTTCCAAGTTCTATCGTGATGGTTTGTTCTATTGAAGTAGCCCCAAGCAGAGACTGACAAGAATCACTTTCATTGAAAGGGGTTGCCAAGCTTCCAAAAAACTACGAGTTTCCTGATCTCAGCAAATATTTTTTCACCCAATCTTGATGATACTTCCATTTAATGATAAGTACACCAATCCCACTTGGCTCACCAATTTTCGTTCTTCTAGGTTAAACCGTTCCTTTGCAGTATCCGTTTTCATATGTAGGTTTCACTCTGTTTTCTCCTATATGGATATATGTAGTTGGAACACTAAATCAAACACGGTTTGTGCTAGCTCTTTGAAACTTGGCACAATAATGTAGTTCCAAGTTCTATAGCTATGGTTTGTGTCCTTTGGAAGTAGCCCCAAGCAGAGACTGACGAGAATCACTTTAATTGAAAGGGGTTGCCAAGCTTCCAAAAAAACTACGAGTTTCCTGAAATCTCAGCAAACCTTTTTTCACCCAATCTTGATGATACTTGCAGGTAATGATCAGTACCGCAGTCCCACTTGGCTCACCAAATTTCGTTCTTCTAGGTTAAACGGATCCTTTGCAGTAACCGTTTTCATGTTTAGGTTTCACTCTGTTTTTTCCTATATGGATACATGTAGTTGGAACTCTAAATCAAACACGGTTTGTGCTAGCTCTTTGAAAGTTGGCACAATAATGTAGTTCCAAGTTCTATGGCTGTTGTTTGTGTCCTTTGGAAGTAGCCCCAAGCAGAGACTGACGAGAATCCCTTTCATTGAAAGGGGTTGCCAAGCTTCCAAAAAACTACGAGTTTCCTGAAATCTCAGCAAACATTTTTTCACCCAATCTTGATGATACTGGCAGGTAATGATCAGTACCCCAGTCCCACTTGGCTCACCAAATTTCGTTCTTCTAGGTTAAACGGATCCTTTGCAGTAACCGTTGTCATGTTTAGGTTTCACGCTGTTTTCTCCTATATGGATACATGTAGTTGGAACTCTAAATCAAACACGGTTTGTGCTAGCTCTTTGAAACGTGGCACAATAATGTAGTTCCAAGTTCTATGGCTATGGTTTGTGTCTGATGGAAGTAGCCCCAAGCAGAGACTGACAAGAATCACTTTCATTGAAAGGGGTTGCCAAGCTTCCAAAAAACTACGTGTTTCCTGAAATCTCAGCAATCATTTTTTGCCCAATCTAAATGATACTGGCAGGTAATGATCAGTACACCAGTCCCACTTGACTCACCAAATTTCGTTCTTCTAGGTTAACCGTTCCTTTGCAGTAATCGTTTTCATGTTTAGGTTTCACGCTGTTTTCTCCTATATGGATACATGTATTTGGAACTCTAAATCAAAGACGGTTTGTGCTAGCTCTTTGAAACTTGGCACAATAATGTAGTTCCAAGTTCTATGGCTATGGTTTGTGTCTGATGGAAGTAGCCCCAAGCAGAGACTGACAAGAATCACTTTCATTGAAAGGGGTTGCCAAGCTTCCAAAAACTACGAGTTTCCTGAAATCTCAGCAAACATTTTTTCACCCAATCTTGATGATACTGGCAGGTAATGATCAGTACACCAATCCCA
Source organism: Urocitellus parryii (assembly GCF_045843805.1). NCBI lineage: Eukaryota > Metazoa > Chordata > Mammalia > Rodentia > Sciuridae > Urocitellus > Urocitellus parryii. Next base: position 11,864 of record NW_027554184.1, read on the forward strand.
CTTGACTCACTGAATTTCGTTCTTCTAGGTTAAACCGTTCCTTTGCAGTAAACGTTTTCATGTTTAGGATTCACCCTGTTTTCGCCTATATGGATACATGTAGTTGGAACTCTAAATCAAACACGGTTTGTGCTAGCTCTTTGAAACCTGGCACAATAATGTAGTTCCAAGTTCTATCGTGATGGTTTGTGTCTATTGAAGTAGCCCCAAGCAGAGACTGACAAGAATCACTTTCATTGAAAGGGGTTGCCAAGCTTCCAAAAAACCACGAGTTTCCTGAAATCACAGCAATCATTTTTTCACCCAATCTTGATGATACTTCCATTTAATTATCAGTACACCAATCCCACTAGAATCACCAAATGTCCTTCTTCTAGGTTAAACCGTTCCTTTGCAGTAACCGTTTTCATGTTTAGGTTTCACTCTGTTTTCTCCTATATGGATACATGTAGTTGGAACTCTAAATCAAACACAGTTTGTGCTAGCTCTTTGAAACTTGGCACAATAATGTAGTTCCAAGTTCTATGGCTATGGTTTGTGTCCTATGGAAGTAGCCCCAAGCAGAGACTGACAAGAATCACTTTCATTGAAAGGGGTTGCCAAGCTTCCAAAAACTACGGGTTTCCTGAAATCTCAGCAAACATTTTTTCTCCCAATCTTGATGCTACTGGCAGGTAATGATCAGTACACACCATCCCACTTGGCTCACTGAATTTCGTTCTTCTAGGTTAAACCGTTTCCTTTGCAGTATCCGTTTTCATATGTAGGTTTCACTCTGTTTTCTCTATATGGATACATGTAGTTGGAACTCTAAATCAAACATGGTTTGTGCTAGCTCTTTGAAACTTGGCACAATAATGTAGTTCCAAGTTCTATAGCTATGGTTTGTGTCCTTTGGAAGTAGCCCCAAGCAGAGACTGACGAGAATCACTTTCATTGAAAGGGGTTGCCAAGCTTCCAAAAAACTACGAGTTTCCTGAAATCTCAGCAAACATTTTTTCACCCAATCTTGTTGATACTTGCAGGTAATGATCAGTACCGCAGTCCCACTTGGCTCACCAAATTTCGTTCTTCTAGGTTAACCGTTCCTTTGCAGTAACCGTTTTCATGTTTAGGTTTCACGCTGTTTTCTCCTATATGGATACATGTAGTTGGAACTCTAAATCAAAGACGGTTTGTGCTAGCTCTTTGAAACTTGGCACAATAATGTAGTTCCAAGTTCTATGGCTATGGTTTGTGTCTGATGGAAGTAGCCCCAAGCAGAGACTGACAAGAATCACTTTCATTGAAAGGGTTGCCAAGCTTCCAAAAAACTACGTGTTTCCTGAAATCTCAGCAATAATTTTTGCCCAATCTAAATGATACTGGCAGGTAATGATCAGTACACCAGTCCCACTTGACTCACCAAATTTCGTTCTTCTAGGTTAAACCGTTCCTTTGCAGTAACTGTTTTCATGTTTAGGTTTCACTCTGTTTTCTCCTATATAGATACATGTCGTTGGAACTCTAAATCAAACACGGTTTGTGCTAGCTCTTGAAACTTGGCACAATAATGTAGTTCCAAGTTCTACCGCTATGGTTTGTGTCCTATTAAAGTAGCCCCCAGCAGAGACTGACGAGAATCACTTTCATTGAAAAGGTTGCCAAGCTTCCAATAAACTACGAGTTTCCTGAAATCTCAGCAAACATTTTTCACCCAATCTTGATGATACTTGCAGGTAATGATCAGCACATCAATCCCACTTGGCTCACCAAATTTCGTTCTTCTAGGTTAACCGTTCCTTTGCAGTAACCGTTTTCATGTTTAGGTTTCACTCTGTTTTCTCCTATATGGATACATGTAGTTGGAACTCTAAATAAAACACGGTTTGTGCTAGCTCTTTGAAAAATTGGCACAGTAATATAGTTCCAAGTTCTATCGCTATGGTTTGTGTCCTATTGACGTAGCCCCAAGTAGAGACTGACGAGAATCACTTTCATTGAAAGGGGTTGCCAAGCTTCCAAAAAACTACGAGTTTCAGAAATTTCAGCAAATATTTTTTCACAAAATCTTGATGATACTTGCAGGTAATGATCAGTACACCAATCCCACTTGACTCACTGAATTTCGTTCTTCTAGGTTAAACCGTTCCTTTGCATTAACTGTTTTCATGTTTTGGTTTCACTCTGTTTTCTCCTATATGGATACATGTAGTTGAAACTCTGAATCATACACGGTTTGTGCTAGCTCTTTGAAACTTGGCACAATAATGTAGTTCCAAGTTCTATCGCTATTGTTTGTGTCCTGTTGAAGTAGCCCCAAGCAGAGACTGAAGAGAATCCCTTTCATTGAAAGGGTTGCCAAGCTTCAAAGAAACTACGAGTTTCCTGAAATCTCAGCAAATATTTTTTCACCCTATCTTGATGATACTGGCAGGTAATGAACAGAACACCAATCCCACTTGGCTCACCAAATTTCGTTCTTCTTTGTTAAACCGTTCCTTTGCAGTAACTGTTTTCATGTTTAGGTTTCACTCTGTTTTCTCCTATATGGATACATGTACATGGAACTCTAAATCAAACACGGTTTGTGCTAGCTCTTTGAAACTTGGCACAATAATGTAGTTCCAATTTCTATGGCTATGGTTTGTGTCGTATGGAAGTAGCCCCAAGCAGAGACTGACGAGAATCACTTTCATTGAAAGGGTTTGCCAAGCTTTCAAAAAAACGACAAGTTTCCTGAAATCTCATCAAACATTTTTTCTCCCTATCTTGATGATACTGGCAGGTAATGATCAGTACATCAATCCCACTTGGCTCACAAAATTTCGTTCTTCTAGGTTAATAGGTTCGTTTGCAGTTACCGTTTTCCATGTTTAGGTTTCACTCTGTTTTCTCATATATGGATACATGTAATTGGAACTCTAAATCAAACACGGTTTGTGCTAGCTCTTTGAAACTTGGCACAATAATGTAGTTGCAAGTTCTATCGCTATGGTTTGTGTCCTATTGACGTAGCCCCAAGCAGAGACTGACTAGAATCACTTTCATTGAAAGGGGTTGCCAAGCTTCCAAAAAACTACGAGATTCCTGAAATCTCAGCAAACTTTTTTTCACCCAATCTTGATGATACTTGCAGGTAATGATCAGTACACCAATCCCACTTGGCTCACCAAAGTTCATTCTAATAAGTTAAACCGTTCCTTTGCAGTAACTGTTTTCATATTTAGTTTCACTGCGTTTTCTCCTATATGGATACATGTAGTTGGAACTCTAAATCAAACACGGTTTGTGCTAGCTCTTTGAAACTTGGCACAATAATGTAGTTCCAAGTTCTGTGGCTATGGTTTGTGTCCTATGGAAGTTGCCCCAAGCAGAGACTGACGAGAATCACGTTCATTGAAAGGTGTTTCAAAGCTTCCATAAAACTACGAGTTTCCTGAAATCTCAGCAAAGATTTTTTCACCCAATCTTGATGATGCTGGCAGGTAATGATCAGTACACCAATCCCACTTGGCTCACCAAATTTCGTTCTTCTAGGTTAAACCGTTCCTTTACAGTAACCGTTTTCATGTTTAGGTTTCACTCTGTTTTCTCCTATATGGATACATGTATATGGAACTCTAAATCAAACACGGTTCGTGCTAGCTCTTTGAAACTCGGCACATTAATGTAGTTCCAAGTTCTATCGCTATGGATTGTGTCCTACTGAAGTAGCCCCAAGCAGAGACTGACGAGAATCACCTTTCCATTGAAAGGGTTTCCAAGCTTCCAAAAAACTACGAGTTTCCTGAAATCTCAGCAAAGGGCTTTCACCCAATCTTGATGATACTGGTAGGTAATGATCAGTACACCAATCCCACTTGGCTCACGAAACTTCGTTCTTCTAGGTTAAACCGTTCCTTTGCAGTAACCGTTTTCATGTTAAGTTTCACTCTGTTTCTCCTATATGGATACATGTATTTGGAACTGTAAATCAAACACGGTTTGTGCTAGCCCTTTGAAACTTGGCACAATAATGTAGTTCCAAGTTCTATCGCTATGGTTTGTGTCCTATTGAAGTAGCCCCAAGCAGAGACTGACGAGAATCACTTTCATTGAACGGGGTTGCCAAGCTTCCAAAAAACTACGAGATTCCTGAAATCTCAGCAAACATTTTTTTCACCCAATCTTGATGATACTGGCAGGTAATGGTCAGTAAACCTATCCCACTTGGCTCACCAAATTTCGTTCTTCTAGGGTAAACGGTTGCTTTGTAATAACTGTTTTCATGTTTTGTTTCACTCTGTTTTTTCTTATATGGATACATGTAGTTGGAACTCTAAATCAAACAGGTTTGTGCTAGCTCTTTGAAACTTGGCACAATAATGTAGTTGCAAGTTCTATCGCTATGGGTTTGTGTCCTATTGACGTAGCCCCAAGCAGAGACTGACTAGAATCACTTTCATTGAAAGGGGTTGCCAAGCTTCCAAAAAACACGAGATTCCTGAAATCTCAGCAAACATTTTTCACCCAATCTTGATGATACTTGCAGGTAATGATCAGGACACCAATCCCACTTGGCTCACCAAAACTTCGTTCTAATAAGTTAAACCGTTCCTTTGCAGTAACCGTTTTCATGTTTAGTTTTCACTGTGTTTTCTCCTAAATTGGTACATGTATTTGGAACTCTAAATCAAACACGGTTTGTGCTAGCTCTTTGAAACTTGGCACAATAATGTAGTTCCAAGTTCTATCACTATGGTTTGTGTCCTATTGAAGTAGCCCCAAGCAGAGACTGACGAGATCACGTTCATTGAAAGGGGTTTCAAAGCTTCCAAAAACTACGAGTTTCCTGAAATCTCAGCAAAGATTTTTTCAACCAATCTTGATGATACTGGCAGTAATGATCAGTACATCAATCCCACTTGGCTCACCAAATTTCGTTCTTCTAGGTTAAACCGTTCCTTTACACTAACCGTTTACATGTTTAGGTTTCACTCTGTTTTCTCCTATATGGATACATGTATATGGAACTCTAAATCAAACACGGTTCGTGCTAGCTCTTTGAAACTCGGCACACTAATGTAGTTCCAAGTTCTATCGCTATTGATTGTGTCCTACTGAAGTAGCCCCAAACAGAGACTGACGAGAATCACATTCATTGACAGGGGTTGCCAAGCTTCCAAAAACTACGAGTTTCCTGAAATATCAGCAAACATTTTTTCACCCAATATTCATGATACTTGCAGGTAAGGATTCAGTGCACCAATCCCACTTGGCTCACCAAATTTCGTTCTTCTAATTGAAACCGTTCCTTTGCAGTAACCGGTTTTCATGTTTAGGTTTCACTCTCTTTTCTCCTATATGGATACATGTAGTTGGAACTCTACAACAAACACGGTTTGTGCTAGCTCTTTGAAACTTGGCACAATAATGTAGTTCCAAGTTCTATCGCTATGGTTTGTGTCCTATTGAAGAAGTAGCCCCAAGCAGAGACTAAGGAGACTCAGTTTCATTGAAAGGGGTTGCCAAGCTTCCAAAAAAGTACGAGTTTCCTGAAATCTCAGCAAACATTTTTTCACCCAATCTTGATGATACTGGCAGGTAATGATCAGTACACCAATCCCACTTGGCTCACCAAATTTCGTTCTTCTAGGTTAAACCGTTCCTTTGCAGTAACCGTTTTCATGTTTAGGTTTCACTCTCTTTTCTCTTATATGGATACATGTAGTTGGAACTCTAAATCAAACAAGGGTTGTGCTAGCTCTTTGAAACTTGGCACAATAATGTAGTTCCAAGTTCTATTGCTATGTTTTGTGTCCTATTGAAGTAGCCCCAAGCAGAGACTGACGAGAATCACTTTCATTGAAAGGGCTTGCCAAGCTTCCAAAAAACTACGAGATTCCTGAAATCTCAGCAAACATTTTTTCAACCTATATTGATGATACTTGCAGGTAATGATCAGTGCACCAATCCCACTTGGCTCACCAAATTTCGTTCTTCTAATTGAAACCGTTCCTTTGCAGTAACCATTTTCATGTTTAGGTTTCACTCTGTTTTCTCCTATATGGATACATGTAGTTGGAACTCTAAATAAAACACGGTTTGTGCTAGCTCTTTGAGAATTGGCACAGTAATATAGTTCCAAGTTCTATCGCTATGGTTTGTGTCCTATTGACGTAGCCCCAAGTAGAGACTGACGAGAATCACTTTCATTGAAAGGGGTTGCCAAGCTTCCAAAAAACTACGAGTTTCCAGAAATTTCAGCAAATATTTTTTCACCCAATCTTGATGATACTTGCAGGTAATGATCAGTACACCAATCCCACTTGGCTCACAAAATTTCGTTCTTCTAGGTAAAACCGTTCCTTTGCATTAACTGTTTTCATGTTTTGGTTTCACTCTGTTTTCTCCTATATGGATACATGTAGTTGAAACTCTGAATCATACACGGTTTGTGCTAGCTCTTTGAAACTTTGCAGAATAATGTAGTTCCAAGTTCTATCGCTATGGTTTGTGTCCTATTGAAGTACCCCAAGCAGACAATGACGAGAATCACTTTCATTGAAAGGGGTTGCCAAGCTTCCAAAAAATTACGAGTTTCCTGAAAGCTCAGCAAACATTTTTTCATCCAATCTTGATGATACTGGCAGGAAAAGATCAGTACACCATTCCCACTTGGCTCACCAAATTTCGTTCTTATAGATTAAACCGTTCCTTTGCAGTAACCGTTTTCATGTTAAGTTTCACTCTGTTTTCTCCTATATGGATACATGTATTTGGAACTCTAAATCAAACACGGTTTGTGATAGCTCTTTGCAACTTGGCACAATAATGTAGTTCCAAGTTCTATCGCTATTGTTTGTGTCCTGTTCAAGTAGCCCCAAGCAGAGTCTGACGAGAATCCCTTTCATTGAAAGGGTTGCCAAGCTTCCAAGAAACTACGAGTTTCCTGAAATCTCAGCAAATATTTTTTCACCCTATCTTGATGATACTGGCAGGTAATGAATAGAACACCAATCCCACTTGGCTCACCAAATTTCGTTCTTCTTTGTTAAACCGTTCCTTTGCAGTAACCGTTTTCATGTTTAGGTTTGACTCTGTTTTCTCCTATATGGATACATGTAGTTGGAATTCTAAATCAAACAAGGGTTGTGCTAGCTCTTTGAAACTTGGCACAATAATGTAGTTCCAAGTTCTATTGCTATGTTTTGTGTCCTATTGAAGTAGCCCCAAGCAGAGACTGACGAGAATCACTTTCATTGAAAGGGCTTGCCAAGCTTCCAAAAAACTACGAGATTCCTGAAATCTCAGCAAACATTTTTTCAACCTATATTGATGATACTTGCAGGTAATGATCAGTGCACCAATCCCACTTGGCTCACCAAATTTCGTTCTTCTAATTGAAACCGTTCCTTTGCAGTAACCATTTTCATGTTTAGGTTTCACTCTGTTTTCTCCTATATGGATACATGTAGTTGGAACTCTAAATAAAACACGGTTTGTGCTAGCTCTTTGAGAATTGGCACAGTAATATAGTTCCAAGTTCTATCGCTATGGTTTGTGTCCTATTGACGTAGCCCCAAGTAGAGACTGACGAGAATCACTTTCATTGAAAGGGGTTGCCAAGCTTCCAAAAAACTACGAGTTTCCAGAAATTTCAGCAAATATTTTTTCACCCAATCTTGATGATACTTGCAGGTAATGATCAGTACACCAATCCCACTTGGCTCACAAAATTTCGTTCTTCTAGGTAAAACCGTTCCTTTGCATTAACTGTTTTCATGTTTTGGTTTCACTCTGTTTTCTCCTATATGGATACATGTAGTTGAAACTCTGAATCATACACGGTTTGTGCTAGCTCTTTGAAACTTTGCAGAATAATGTAGTTCCAAGTTCTATCGCTATGGTTTGTGTCCTATTGAAGTACCCCAAGCAGACAATGACGAGAATCACTTTCATTGAAAGGGGTTGCCAAGCTTCCAAAAAATTACGAGTTTCCTGAAAGCTCAGCAAACATTTTTTCATCCAATCTTGATGATACTGGCAGGAAAAGATCAGTACACCATTCCCACTTGGCTCACCAAATTTCGTTCTTATAGATTAAACCGTTCCTTTGCAGTAACCGTTTTCATGTTAAGTTTCACTCTGTTTTCTCCTATATGGATACATGTATTTGGAACTCTAAATCAAACACGGTTTGTGATAGCTCTTTGCAACTTGGCACAATAATGTAGTTCCAAGTTCTATCGCTATTGTTTGTGTCCTGTTCAAGTAGCCCCAAGCAGAGTCTGACGAGAATCCCTTTCATTGAAAGGGTTGCCAAGCTTCCAAGAAACTACGAGTTTCCTGAAATCTCAGCAAATATTTTTTCACCCTATCTTGATGATACTGGCAGGTAATGAATAGAACACCAATCCCACTTGGCTCACCAAATTTCGTTCTTCTTTGTTAAACCGTTCCTTTGCAGTAACCGTTTTCATGTTTAGGTTTGACTCTGTTTTCTCCTATATGGATACATGTAGTTGGAATTCTAAATCAAACATGGTTTGTGCTAGTTCTTTGAAACTTGGCACAATAATGTAGTTCCAGGTTCTATCGCTATGGTTTGTGTCCTATTGAAGTAGCCCCAAGCAGAGACTGACGAGAATCACTTTCATTGAAAGGGTTTGCCAAGCTTTCAAAAAACGACAAGTTTCCTGAAATGTCATCAAACATTTTTTCTCCCTATCTTGATGATACTGGCAGGTAATGATCAGTACATCAATCCCACTTGGCTCACAAAATTTCGTTCTTCTAGGTTAATAGGTTCGTTTGCAGTTACCGTTTTCATGTTTAGGTTTCACTCTGTTTTCTCATATACGGATACATGTAATTGGAACTCTAAATCAAACACGGTTTGTGCTAGCTCTTTGAAACTTGGCACAATAATGTAGTTCCAAGTTGTGTCTCTATGGTTTGTGTCCTATTGAAGTACCCCAAGCAGAGACTGACTAGAATCACGTTCATTGAAAGGCGTTGCCAAGCTTCCAAAAAAGTACGAGTTTCCTGAAATCTCAGTAAACTTTTTTTCAACCAATCTTGATGATACTGGCAAGTAATGATCAGTACACCAGTCCCACTTGGCTCATCAAATTTCGTTCTTCTAGGTTAAATCGTTCCTTTGTAGTAACCGTTTTCATATTTTGGTTTCACTCTGTTTTCTCCTATATGGATACATGTAGTTGGAACTCTAAATCAAACACTGTTTGTACTAGCTCTTTGAAACTTGGCACAATAATGTAGTTCCAAGTTCTATCACTATGGATTGTGTCCTACTGAAGTAGCCCCAAGCAGAGACTGACGAGAATCACTTTCATTGAAAGGGGTTGCCAAGCTTCCAAAAAACTACGAGTTTCCTGAAATCTCAGCAAAGAGCGTTTCACCCAATCTTGATGATACTGGTAGGTAATGATCAGTACACCAATCCCACTTGGCTCACCAAACTTCGTTCTTCTAGGTTAAACCGTTCCTTTGCAGTAACCGTTTTCATGTTTAGGTTTCACTCTGTTTTCTCCTATATGGATACATGTAGTTGGAACTCTAAATCAAACACGGTTTGTGCTAGCTCTTTGAAACTTGGCACAATAATGTAGTTGCAAGTTCTGTCGCTATGGTTTGTGTCCTATTGACGTAGCCCCAAGCAGAGACTGACTAGAATCACTTTCATTGAAAGGGGTTGCCAAGCTTCCAAAAAACTACGAGATTCCTGAAATCTCAGCAAACTTTTTTTCACCCAATCTTGATGATACTTGCAGGTAATGATCAGTACACCAATCCCACTTGGCTCACCAAACTTCGTTCTAATAAGTTAAACCGTTCCTTTGCAGTAACTGTTTTCATATTTAGTTTTCACTGCGTTTTCTCCTATATGGATACATGTAGTTGGAACTCTAAATCAAACACGGTTTGTGCTAGCTCTTTGAAACTTGGCACAATAATGTAGTTCCAAGTTCTGTGGCTATGGTTTGTGTCCTATGGAAGTAGCCCCAAGCAGAGACTGACAAGAATCACGTTCATTGAAAGGTGTTTCAAAGCTTCCATAAAACTACGAGTTTCCTGAAATCTCAGCAAAGATTTTTTCAACCAATCTTGATGATGCTGGCAGGTAATGATCAGTACACCAATCACACTTGGCTCACCAAATTTCGTTCTTCTAGGTTAAACCGTTCCTTTACAGTAACCGTTTTCATGTTTAGATTTCACTCTGTTTTCTCCTATATGGATACATGTATATGGAACTCTAAATCAAACACGGTTCGTGCTAGCTCTTTGAAACTCGGCACATTAATGTAGTTCCAAGTTCTATCGCTATGGATTGTGTCCTACTGAAGTAGCCCCAAGCAGAGACTGACGAGAATCACTTTCATTGAAAGGGGTTGCCAAGCTTCCAAAAAACTACGAGTTTCCTGAAATCTCAGCAAAGGGCTTTTCACCCAATCTTGATGATACTGGTAGGTAATGATCAGTACACCAATCCCACTTGGCTCACCAAACTTCGTTCTTCTAGGTTAAACCGTTCCTTTGCAGTAACCGTTTTCATGTTTAGGTTTCACTCTGTTTTCTCCTATATGGATACATGTATTTGGAACTGTAAATCAAACACGGTTTGTGCTAGCACTTTGTAACTTGGCACAATAATGTAATTCCAAGTTCTATCGCTATGGTTTGTGTCCTATTGAAGTAGCCCCAAGCAGAGACTGACGAGAATCACTTTCATTGAACGGGGTTGCCAAGCTTCCAAAAAACTACGAGTTTCCTGAAATCTCAGCAAACATTTTTTCACCCAATCTTGATGATACTTCCATTTAATGATCAGTACACCAATCCCACTAGGCTCACCAAATTTCGTTCTTCTAGGTTAAACCGTTGCTTTGCAGTAACCGTTTTCATGTTTAGGTTTCACTCTGTTTGTAATGTAGTTTGTAATGTAGTTGCAAGTTCTATCGCTATGGTTTGTGTCCTATTGACGTAGCCCCAAGCAGAGACTGACTAGAATCACTTTCATTGAAAGGGGTTGCCAAGCTTCCAAAAAACTACGAGATTCCTGAAATCTCAGCAAACATTTTTTCACCCAATCTTGATGATACTTGCAGGTAATGATCAGTACACCAATCCCACTTGGCTCACCAAACTTCGTTCTAATAAGTTAAACCGTTCCTTTGCAGTAACCGTTTTCATGTTTAGTTTTCACTGTGTTTTCTCCAATATGGATACATGTATTTGGAACTCGAAATCAAACACGGTTTGTGCTAGCTCTTTGAAACTTGGCACAATAATGTAGTTCCAAGTTCTATCACTATGGTTTGAGTCCTATTGAAGTAGCCCCAAGCAGAGACTGACGAGAATCACGTTCATTGAAAGGGGTTTCAAAGCTTCCAAAAAACTACGAGTTTCCTTAAATCTCAGCAAAGATTTTTTCAACCAATCTTGATGATACTGGCAGGTAATGATCAGTACATCAATCCCACTTGGCTCACCAAATTTCGTTCTTCTAGGTTAAACCGTTCCTTTACACTAACCGTTTACATGTTTAGGTTTCACTCTGTTTTCTCCTATATGGATACATGTATATGGAACTCTAAATCAAACACGGTTCGTGCTAGCTCTTTGAAACTCGGCACACTAATGTAGTTCCAAGTTCTATCGCTATGGATTGTGTCCTACTGAAGTAGCCCCAAAACAGAGACTGACGAGAATCACATTCATTGACAGGGGTTGCCAAGCTTCCAAAAACTACGAGTTTCCTGAAATATCAGCAAACATTTTTTCACCCAATCTTCATGATACTTGCAGGTAAGGATCAGTGCACCAATCCCACTTGGCTCACCAAATTTCGTTCTTCTAATTGAAACCGTTCCTTTGCAGTAACCGTTTTCATGTTTAGGTTTCACTCTGTTTTCTCCTATATGTATACATGTAGTTGGAACTCTAAATCAAACACGGTTTGTGCTAGCTCTTTGAAACTTGGCACAAGAATGTAGTTCCAAGTTCTATCGCTATGGTTTGTGTCCTATTGAAGTAGCCCCAAGCAGAGACTGACGAGAATCATTTTCACTGAAAGGGTTTGCCTAGCTTCCAAAAAACTACGAGTTTCCTGTAATCTCAGCAAACTTTTTTTCACCCAATTTGATGATACCTGCAGGTAATGATCAGTGCACTAATCCAACTTGGCTCACCAAATTTCGTTCTTCTAATTGAAACCGTTCCTTTGCAGTAACCGTTTTCATGTTTAGGTTTCACTCTGTTTTCTCCTATATGGATACATGTAGTTGGAACTCTAAATCAAACACGGTTTGTGCTAGCTCTTTGAAACTTGGCACAATAATGTAGTTCCAAGTTCTATCGCTATGGTTTGTGTCCTATTGAAGTAGCCCCAAGCAGAGACTGACGAGAATCACTTTCATTGAAAGGGGTTGCCAAGCTTCCAAAAAACTACGAGTTTCCTGAAATCTCAGCAAACATTTTTTCACCCAATCTTGATGATACTTGCAGGTAATGATCAGTACACCAATCCCACTTGGCTCACCAAATTTCGTTCTTCTAGGTGAAACCATTCCTTTGCAGTAACCGTTTTCATGTTTAGGTTTCACCTTGTTTTCTCTTATATGGATACATGTAGTTGGAACTCCAAATCAAACACGGTTTGTGCTAACTCTTTGAAATTTGCACAGTAATATAGTTCCAAGTTCTATCGCTATGAATTGTGTGCTATTGAAGTAGCCCCAAGCAGAGACTGACGAGAATCACTTTCATTGAAAGGGGTTGCCAAGCTTCAAAAAAACTACGAGTGTCCTGGAATCTCAGCAAATATTTTTCACCCAATCTTGATGATACTTGCAGGTAATGATCAGTACACCAATACCACTTGGCTCACCAAATTTCGTTCTTCTAGGTTAAACCGTTCCTTTGCAGGAACCGTTTTCATGTTTAGGTTTCAATCTGTTTTCTCCTAAATGGATACATGTAGTTGGAACTGTAAATCAAACACGGTTTGCGTAAGCTCTTTGAAACTTGACACAATAATGTAGTTCCAAGTTCTATCCCTATGGTTTGTGTCCTATTGAAGTAGCCCCAAGCAGAGACTTACTAGAATCATTTTCATTGAAAGGGTTTGCATAGCTTCCAAAAAACTACGAGTTTCCTGAAATCTCAGCAAACATTTTTTCATCCAATCTTGATGATACTGGCAGGTAATGATCAGTACACCAATCCCACTTGGCTCACCAAATTTCGTTCTTCTAGGTTAAACTGTTCCTTTGCAGTAACCGTATTCATGTTTAGGTTTCACTCTGTTTTCTCCTATATGGATACATGTAGTTGGAACTCTACAAGAAACACGGTTTGTGCTAGCTCTTTTAAACTTGGCACAATAATGTAGTTCCAAGTTCTATTGCTATGTTTTGTGTCCTATTGAAGTAGCCCCAAGCAGAGACTGAGGAGAATCACTTTCATTGAAAGGGGTTGCCAAGCTTCCAAAATACAATGAGTTTCCTGAAATCTCAGCAAACATTTTTTCACCCAATCTTGATGACACTGGCAGGTAATGATCAGTACACCAATCCCACTTGGCTCACCAAATTTCGTTCTTCTAGGTTAAACCATTCCTTTGCAGTAACCGTTTTCATGTTTTAGGTTTCACCTTGTTTTCTCCTATATAGATACATGTAGTTGGAACTCTAAATCAAACACGGTTTGTGCTAGCTCTTTGAAATTTGCACAATAATATAGTTCCAAGATCTATCGCTATGAATTATGTGCTATTGAAGTAGCCCCAAAGAGAGACTGACGAGATTCACTTTCATTGAAATGGGTTGCCAAGCTTCCAAAAAATTACGAGTTTCCTGGAATCTCAGCAAATATTTTTCACCCAATCTTGATGATACTGGCAGGTAATGATCAGTACACCAATCCCACTTGGCTCACCAAATTTCGTTCTTCTAGGTTAAACCGTTCCTTTGCAGGAACCGTTTTCATGTTTAGGTTTCACTCCGTTTTCTCCTATATGGATACATGTAGTTGGAACTCTAAATCAAACACGGTTTGTGCTAGCTCTTTGAAACTTGGCACAATAATGTAGTGCCAAGTTCTATCACTATGGTTTGTGTCCTATTGAAGTAGCCGCAAGCAGAGACTGACGAGAATCACTTTCATTGGAAGGGGTTGCCAAGCTTTCAAAAAATGACGAGTTTCCGGAAATCTCAGGAAACATTTTTTCACCCAATCTTGATGATACTTGCAGGTAATGATCAGTACACCAATCCCACTTGGCTCACCAAATTTCGTTCTTCTAGGTTAAACCGTTCCGTTGCAGTAACCGTTTTCTTGTTTAGGTTTAACTCTGTTTTCTCCTATATGGATACATGTAGTTGGAACTGTAAATCAAACACGGTTTGCGCTAGCTCTTTGAAACTTGGCACAATAATGTAGTTCCAAGTTCTATCGCTATGGTTTGTGTCCTATTGAAATAGCCCCATGCAGAGACTGAGGAGAATCACTTTCATTGAAAGGGGTTGCCATTCTTCCATAAAACTACGAGTTTCCTGAAATCTCAGCAAACATTTTTTCATCCAATCATGATGATACTGGCAGGTAATGATAAGTACACCAATCCCACTTGGCTCACCAAATTTCGTTCTTCTAGGTTAAATTGTTCCTTTGCAGTAACCGTATTCATGTTTACGTTTCACTCTGTTTTCTCCTATATGGATACATGTAGTTGGAACTCTAAATCAAACACGGTTTGTGCTAGCTCTTTGAAACTTGGCACAATGATGTAATTCCAAGTTCTATCGCTATGGTTTGTGTCCTATTGAAGTAGCCCCAAGCAGAGATTGACGAGAATCACTTTCATTGAAAGGGCTTGCCAAGCTTCCAAAAAACTACGTGATTCATGAAATCTCAGCAAACATTTTTTCACCCAATGTTGATGATACTTGCAGGTAATGATCAGTGCACCAATCCCACTTGGCTCACCAAATTTCGTTCTTCTAATTGAAACCGTTCCTTTGCAGTAACCGTTTTCATGTTTAGGTTTCACTCTGTTTTCTCCTATATGGATACATGTTGTTGGAACTCTAAATCAAACACGGTTTGTGCTAGCTCTTTGAAACTTGGCACAATAATGTAGTTCCAAGTTCTATCGCTATGGTTTGTGTCCTATTGAAGTAGCCCCAAGCAGAGACTGAGGAGACTCAGTTTCATTGAAAGGGGTTGCCAAGCTTCCAAAAAAGTACGAGTTTCCTGAAATCTCAGCACATATTTTTTCACCCAATCTTGATGATACTTGCAGGTAATGATCTGTACACCAATCCCACTTGGCTCACCAAATTTCGTTCTTCTAGGTTAAACCATTCCTTTGCAGTAACCGTTTTCATGTTTAGGTTTCACCTTGTTTTCTCCTATATGGATGCATGTAGTTGGAACTCTAAATCAAACACGGTTTGTGCTAACTCTTTGAAATTTTCACAATAATATAGTTCCAAGTTCTATCGCTATGAATTGTGTGCTATTGAAGTAGCCCCAAGCAGAGACTGACGAGAATCACTTTCATTGAAAGGGGTTGCCAAGCTTCAAAAAAACTACGAGTGTCCTGGAATCTCAGCAAATATTTTTCACCCAATCTTGATGATACTTGCAGGTAATGATCAGTACACCAATCCCACTTGGCTCACCAAATTTCGTTCTTCTAGGTTAAACCGTTCCTTTGCAGGAACCATTTTCATGTTTAGGTTTCACTCCGTTTTCTCCTATATGGATACATGTAGTTGGAACTCTAAATCAAACACGGTTTGTGCTAGCTCTTTGAAACTTGGCACAATAATGTAGTTCCAAGTTCTATCGCTATGGTTTGTGTCCTACTGAAGTAGCCCCAAGCAGAGACTGACGAGAATCACTTTCATTGAAAGGGGTTGCCAAGCTTTCAAAAAACTACGAGTTTCCTGAAATCTCAGCAAATATTTTTTCACCCAATCTTGATGATACTGGCAGGTAATGATCAGTACACCAATCCCACTTGGCTCACCAAATTTCGTTCTTCTTGGTTAAACCGTTCATTTGCAGTAACTGTTTTCATGTTTAGGTTTCAATCTGTTTTCTCCTATATGGATACATGAAGTCAGAACTCTAAATCAAACATGGTTTGTGCTAGCTCTTTGAAACTTGGCACAATAATGTAGTTCCAAGTTCTATGGCTATGGTTTGTGTCCTATTGAAGTAGCCCCAAGCAGAGACTGACGAGAATCACTTTCATTGAAAGGGTTTGCCAAGCTTCCGAAAAACTACGAGTTTCCCTAAATTTCAGCAAACATTTTTTCACCCAATGTTGATGATACTGGCAGTTAATGACCAGGACACCAATCCCACTTGGCTCACCAAATTTCGTTCTTCTAGGTTCAACCGTTCGTTTGCAGTAACTGTTTTCATGTTTAGGTTTCACTCTGTTTTCTCCTATATGGATACATGTAGTTGGAACTCTAAATCAAACACGGTTTGTGCTAGCTCTTTGAACTTTGCACAATAATGTAGTTCCAAGTTCTATCGCTATGGTTTGTGTCCTATTGAAGTAGCCCCAAGCAGAGACTGACGAGAATCACACTCATTGAAAGGGGTTGCCAAGCTTCCGAAAAACTACGAGTTTCCGGAATTCTCAGCAAACATTTTTTCACCCAATCTTGATGATACTTTCACGTAATGATCAGTACACGAATCCCACTTTTCTCACCAAATTTCGTTCTTCTACATTAAACAGTTCGTTTGCAGTAACCGTTTTCATGTTTAGGTTTCACTCTGTTTTCTCCTATATGGATACATGTAGTTGGAACTCTAAATCAAACATGGTTTGTGCTAGCTCTTTGAAACTTGGCACAATAATGTAGTTCCAAGTTATATCACTATGGTTTGTGTCCTATTGAAGTGGCCCCAAGCAGAGACTGACGAGAATCAATTTCATTGAAAGGGGTTGCCAAGCATCCGAAAAACTACGTGTTTCCGGAAATCTCAGCAAACTTTTTTTCACCCAATCTTGATGATACTTTCAGGTAATGATCAGTACACCAATCCCACTTGTTCACCAAATTTCGTTCTTCTAGGTTAAAGCATTCCTTTGCAGTAACCGTTTTCATGGTTAGGTTTCACTCTGTTTTCTCCTATATGGATACATGTAGTTGGAACTCTAAATGAAACACGTTTTGTGCTAGCTCTTTGAAACTTGGCACAATAATGAGGTTCCAACTTCTATCGCTATGGTTTGTGTCCTATTGAAGTAGCCCCAAGCAGAGACTGACGAGAATCACTTTCATTGAAAGGGGTTGCCAAGCTTCCGAAAAACTACGAGTTTCCGGAAATCTCAGCAAACTTTTTTTGACCCAATCTTGATGATACTTTCAGGTAATGATCAGTACACCAATCCCACTTGTTCACCAAATTTCGTTCTTCTAGGTTAAAGCATTCCTTTGCAGTAACCGTTTTCATGGTTAGGTTTCACTCTGTTTTCTCCTATATGGATACATGTAGTTGGAACTCTAAATCAAACACGTTTTGTGCTAGCTCTTTGAAACTTGGCACAATAATGAGGTTCCAAGTTCTATCGCTATGGTTTGTGTCCTATTGAAGTAGCCCCAAGCAGAGACTGACGAGAATCACTTTCATTGAAAGGGGTTGCCAAGCTTCCATAAAAACTACGAGTTTCCTGAAATCTCAGCAAACATTTTTTCACCCATTCTTGATGATACTGGCAGGTAATGATCAGAACACCAATCCCACTTGGCTCACCAAATTTCGTTCTTCTAGGTTAAACCGTTCCTTTGCAGTAATCGTTTTCATGTTTAGGTTTCACTCTGTTTTCTCCTATATGGATACATGTAGTTGGAACTCTAAAAAAAACACGGTTTGTGCTAGCTCTTTGAAACTTGGCAAAATGATGTAGTTCCAAGTTCTATCGCTATGGTTTGTGTCCTATTGAAGTAGCCCCAAGCAGAGACTGACGAAAACCTCTTTCATTGAAAGGGGTTGCCAAGCTTCCGAAAAACTACGTGTTTCCGGAAATCTCAACAAACTTTTTTTCACCCAATCTTGATGATACTGGCAGGTAATGATCAGGACACCAATCCCACTTGGCTCACCAAATTTCGTTCTTCTAGGTTAAACCATTCCTTTGCAGTAACCGTTTTCATGTTTAGGTTTCACTCTGTTTTCTCCTATATGGATACATGTAGTTGGAACTCTAAATCAAACATGGTTTGTGCTAGCTCTTTGAAACTTGGCACAATAATGTAGTTCCAAGTTCTATCGCTATGGTTTGTTTCCTATTGAAGTAGCCCCAAGCAGAGACTGACGAGAATCACTTTCATTGAAAGGGGTTGCAAAGCTTCCGAAAAACTACGTGTTTCCGTAAATCTCAGCAAACTTTTTTTCACCCAATCTTGATGATACTTTCAGGTAATGATCAGTACACCAATCCCACTTGTTCACCAAATTTCGTTCTTCTAGGTTAAAGCATTCCTTTGCAGTAACCGTTTTCATGGTTAGGTTTCACTCTGTTTTCTCCTATATGGATACATGTAGTTGGAACTCTAAATCAAACACGGTTTGTGCTAGCTCTTTGAAACTTGGCACAATAATGAGGTTCCAAGTTCTATCGCTATGGTTTGTGTCCTATTGAAGTAGCCCCAAGCAGAGACTGACGAGAATCACTTTCATTGAAAGGGGTTGCCAAGCTTCCGAAAAACTACGAGTTTCCGGAAATCTCAGCAAACTTTTTTTCACCCAATCTTGATGATACTTTCAGGTAATGATCAGTACACCAATCCCACTTGTTCACCAAATTTCGTTCTTCTAGGTTAAATCATTCCTTTGCAGTAACCGTTTTCATGGTTAGGTTTCACTCTGTTTTCTCCTATATGGATACATGTAGTTGGAACTCTAAATCAAACACGGTTTGTGCTAGCTCTTTGAAACTTGGCACAATAATGAGGTTCCAAGTTCTATCGCTATGGTTTGTGTCCTATTGAAGTAGCCCCAAGCAGAGAATGACGAGAATCACTTTCATTGAAAGGGGTTGCCAAGCTTCCGAAAAACTACGAGTTTCCTGAAATCTCAGCAAACATTTTTTCACCCAATCTTGATGATACTGGCAGGTAATGATCAGGACACCAATCCCACTTGGCTCACCAAATTTTGTTTCTAGGTTAATCCGTTAGTTTGCAGTACTGTTTTCATGTTTAGGTTTCACTCAGTTTTCTCCTATATGGATACATGTATTTGGAACTCTAAATCAAACACGGTTTGTGCTAGCTCTTGAAACTTGGCACAATAATGTAGTAACAAGTTCAATCGGTATGGTTTGTGTTCTATGGAAGTAGCCACAGGTAGAGACTGAAGAGTCACTTTCATTGAAAGGGGTTGCCAAGCTTCCAATAAACTACGAGTTTCCTGAAATCTAACCAAACATTTTTCACCCAATCTTGATGATACTTGCAGGTAATTTTCAGTACACCAATCCCACTTGGCTCACCAAATTTCGTTCTTCTAGGTTAAACCGTTCGTTTGCAGTAACCGTTTTCATGTTTAGGTTTCACTCTGTTTTCTCCTATATGGATACATGAAGTCGGAACTCTAAATAAAACATGGTTTGTGCTAGCTCTTTGAAACTTGGCACAATAATGTAGTTCCAAGTTCTATCGCTATGGTTTTTGTCGTATTGAAGTAGCCCCAAGCAGAGACTGATGAGAATCACTTTCATTGAAAGGGGTTGCCAAGCTTCTGAAAATCTATGAGTTTCCGGAAATCTCAGCAAATATTTTTTCACCCAATCTTCATGATACTGGCAGGTAATGATCAGTACACCAATCCCACTTGGCTCACCAAATTTCGTTCTTCTAGGTTAAACCATTCGTTTGCAGTAACCGTTTTCATGTTTAGGTTTCACTCTGTTTTCTCTTATATGGATACATGTAGTTGGAACTCTAAATCCAACACAGTTTGTGCTAGATCTTTGAAACTTGGCACAATAATGAAGTTCCATGTTCTATCGCTATGGTTTGTGTCCTATTGAAGTCGCCCCAAGCAGAGACTGGCGAGAATCACTTTCATTGAAAAGGGGTTGCCAAATTTCCAAAAAACTACGATTTCCTGAAATCTGAGCGAATATTTTTTCAACCAATCTTGATGATACTGGCAGGTAATGATCAGTACACCAATCCCACTTGGCTCACCAAATTTCGTTCTTCTAGGTTAAACCATTCCTTTGCAGTAACCGTTTTCATGTTTAGGTTTCACTCTGTTTTCTCCTATATGGATACTTGTAGTTGGAACTCTAAATCAAACACGGTTTGTGCTAGCTCTTTGAAACTTGGCAAAATGATGTAGTTCCAAGTTCTATCGCTATGGATTGTGTCCTATTGAAGTAGCCCCAAGAAGAGACTGACGAAACCTCTTTCATTGAAAGGGGTTGCCAAGCTTCCGAAAAACTACATGTTTCCGGAAATCTCAGCAAAGTTTTTTTCACCCAATCTTGATGATACTGGCAGGTAATGATCAGGACACCAATCCCACTTGGCTCACCAAATTTCGTTCTTCTAGGTTAAACCGTTCCTTTGCAGTAACCGTTTTCATGTTTAGGTTTCACTCTGTTTTCTCCTATATGGATACTTGTAGTTGGAACTCTAAATCAAACATGGTTTGTGCTAGCTCTTTGAAACTTGGCACAATCACAATAATGTAGTTCCAAGTTCTATCGCTATGGTTTGTGTCCTATTGAAGTAGCCCCAAGCAGAGACTGACGAGAATCACTTACATTGAAATGGGTTGCCAAGCTTCCGAAAATCTATGAGTTTCCGGAAATCGGAGCAAACATTTTTTCACCCAATCTTGATGATACTGGCAGGTAATGATCAGTACACAAATCCCATTTGGCTCACCAAATTTCTTTCTTCTAGGTTAAACCGTTCGTATGCAGTAACCGTTTTCATGATTAGGTTTCACTCTGTTTTCTCCTATATGGATACTTGTAGTTGGAACTCTAAATCAAACACGGTTTCTGGTAGCTCTTTGAAACTTGGCACAATAATGTAGTTTCAAGTTCTATCGCTATGGTTTGTGTCCTATTGAAGTAGCCCCAAGCAGAGACTGACGAGAATCACTTTCATTGAAAGGGGTTGCCAAGCTTCCGAAAAACTACGTGTTTCCGGAAATCTCAGCAAACTTTTTTTCACCCAATCGTGATGATACTTTCAGGTAATGATCAGTACACCAATCCCACTTGTTCACCAAATATCGTACTTCTAGTTTAAAGCATTCCTTTGCAGTAACCGTTTTCATGGTTAGGTTTCACTCTGTTTTCTCCTACATGGATACATGTAGTTGGTACTCTAAATCAAACACGTTTTGTGCTAGCTCTTTAAAACTTGGCACAATAATGAGGTTCTAAGTTCTATCGCTATGGTTTGTGTCCTATTGAAGTAGCCCCAAGCAGAGACTGACGAGAATCACTTTCATTGAAAGGGGTTGCCAAGTTTCCGAAAAACTACGTGTTTCCGGAAATCTCAGCAAACTTTTTTTCACCCAATCTTGATGATACTTTCAGGTAATGATCAGTACACCAATCCCACTTGTTCACCAAATTTCGTTCTTCTAGGTTAAAGCATTCCTTTGCAGTAACCGTTTTCATGGTTAGGTTTCACTCTGTTTTCTCCTATATGGATACATGTAGTTGGAACTCTAAATCAAACACGTTTTGTGCTAGCTCTTTGAAACTTCTCACAATAATGAGGTTCCAAGTTCTATCGCTATGGTTTGTGTCCTATTGAAGTAGACCCAAGCAGAGACTGACGAGAATCACTTTCATTGAAAGGGGTTGCCAAGCTTCCGAAAAACTACGAGTTTCCTGAAATCTCAGCAAACATTTTTTTCACCCAATCTTGATGATACTGGCAGGTAATGATCAGGACACCAATCCCACTTGGCTCACCAAATTTCGTTCTTCTAGGTTAAACCATTCGTTTGCAGTAACCGTTTTCATGTTTAGGTTTCACTCTGTTTTCTCTTATATGGATACATGTAGTTGGAACTCTAAATCCAACACGGTTTGTGCTAGGTCTTTGAAACTTGGCACAATAATGAAGTTCCAAGTTCTATCGCTATGGTTTGTGTCCTATTGAAGTCGCCACAAGCAGAGACTGGCGAGAATCACTTTCATTGAAAGGGGTTGCCAAATTTCCAAAAAACTACGATTTCCTGAAATCTGAGCAAATATTTTTTCACCCAATCTTGATGATACTGGCAGGTAATGATCAGTACACCAATCCCACTTGGCTCACCAAATTTCGTTCTTCTAGGTTAAACCATTCCTTTGCAGTAACCGTTTTCATGTTTAGGTTTCACTCTGTTTTCTCCTATATGGATACTTGTAGTTGGAACTCTAAATCAAACACGGTTTGTGCTAGCTCTTTGAAACTTGGCAAAATGATGTAGTTCCAAGTTCTATCGCTATGGTTTGTGTCCTATTGAAGTAGCCCCAAGCAGAGACTGACGAAAACCTCTTTCATTGAAAGGGGTTGCCAAGCTTCCGAAAAACTACGTGTTTCCGGAAATCTCAGCAAACTTTTTTTCACCCAATCTTGATGATACTGGCAGGTAATGATCAGGACACCAATCCCACTTGGCTCACCAAATTTCGTTTTTCTAGGTTAAACCGTTCTTTTGCAGTAACTGTTTTCATGTTTAGGTTTCACTATATTTTCTCCTATATGGATACATGTAGTTGGAACTCTAAGTCAAACATGGTTTGTACTAGCTCTTTGAAACTTGGCACAATAATGTAGTTTCAAGTTCTATCGCTATGGTTTGTGTCCTATTGAAGTAGCCCCAAGCAGAGACTGACGAGAATCACTTACATTGAAATGGGTTGCCAAGCTTCCGAAAATCTATGAGTTTCCGGAAATCTCAGCAAACATTTTTTCACCCAATCTTGATGATACTGGCAGGTATGATCAGTACACCAATCCCACTTGGCTCACCAAATTTCGTTCTTCTAGGTTAAACCGTTCGTTTGCAGTAACTGTTTTCATGTTTAGGTTTCACTCTGTTTTCTCCTATATGGATACAAGTAGTTGGAACTCTAAATCAAACACGGTTTGTGCTAGCTCTTTTAACTTGTCACAATAATGTAGTTCCAAGTTCTATCGCTATGGTTTGTGTCCTATTGAAGTAGCCCCAAGCAGAGACTGACGAGAATCACATTCATTGAAAGTGGTTGCCAAGCTTCCGAAAAACTACGAGTTTCCGGAATTCTCAGCAAACATTTTTTCACCCAATCTTGATGATACTGGCAGGTAATGATCAGTACACAAGTCCCATTTGGCTCACCAAATTTCGTTTTTCTAGGTTAAACCGTTCGTATGCAGTAACCGTTTTCATGATTAGGTTTCACTCTGTTTTCTCCTATATGGATACTTGTAGTTGGAACTCTAAATCAAACACGGTGTCTGGGAGCTCTTTGAAACTTGGCACAATAATGTAGTTTCAAGTTCTATCGCTATGGTTTGTGTCCTATTGAAGTAGCCCCAAGCAGAGACTGACGAGAATCACTTTCATTGAAAGGGGTTGCCAAGCTTCCGAAAAACTACGTGTTTCCGGAAATCTCAGCAAACTTTTTGTCACCCAATCTTGATGATACTTTCAGGTAATGATCAGTACACCAATCCCACTTGTTCACCAAATTTCGTTCTTCTAGGTTATAGCATTCCTTTGCAGTAACCGTTTTCATGGTTAGGTTTCACTCTGTTTTCTCCTATATGGATACATGTAGTTGGAACTCTAAATCAAACACGTTTTGTGCTAGCTCTTTGAAACTAGGCACAATAATGAGGTTCCAAGTTCTATCATATGGTTTCTGTCCTATTGAAGTAGCCCCAAGCAGAGACTGACGAGAATCACTTTCATTGAAAGGGGTTGCCAAGCTTCCGAAAAACTACGAGTTTCCTGAAATCTCAGCAAACATTTTTTTCACCCAATCTTAATGATACTGGCAGGTAATGATCAGGACACCAATCCCACTTGGCTCACCAAATTTCGTTCTTCTAGGTTAAACCATTCGTTTGCAGTAACCGTTTTCATGTTTAGGTTTCACTCTGTTTTCTCTTTTATGGATACATGTAGTTGGAACTCTAAATCCAACACGGTTTGTGCTAGGTCTTTGAAACTTGGCACAATAATGAAGTTCCAAGTTCTATCGCTATGGTTTGTGTCCTATTGAAGTCGCCCCAAGCAGAGACTGGCGAGAATCACTTTCATTGAACGGGGTTGCCAAATTTCCAAAAAACTACGATTTCCTGAAATCTGAGCAAATATTTTTTCACCCAATCTTGATGATACTGGCAGGTAATGATCACTACACCAATCCCACTTGGCTCACCAAATTTCGTTCTTCTTGGTTAAACCATTCCTTTGCAGTAACCGTTTTCATGTTTAGGTTTCACTCTGTTTTCTCCTATATGGATACTTGTAGTTGGAACTCTAAAAAAAAACACGGTTTGTGCTAGCTCTTTGAATCTTGGCACAATAATGTAGTTCCAAGTTCTATCGCTATGGTTTGTGTCCTATTGAAGTCGCCCCAAGCAGAGACTGACGAGAATCACTTGCATTGAAAGGGGTTGCCAAGCTTCCAAAAAACTACGAGTTTCCTGAAATGTCAGCAAACATTTTTTCACCCAATCCTGATGATACTTGCAGGTCATGATCAGTACACCAGTCCCACTTGGCTCACCAAATTTCGTTCTTCTAGGTTAAACCGTTCGTTTTCAGTAACCGTTTTCATGTTTATGTTTCACTCTGTTTTCTCCTATATGGATACATGTATTTGGAACACTAAATCAAACACGGTTTGTGCTAGCTCTTTGAAACTTGGCACAGTAATGTAGTTCCAAGTTCTATCGCGATGGTTTGTGTCCTATTGAAGTAGCCCCAAGCAGAGACTGACGAGAATCACTTTCAATGAAAGGGTTTGCCAAGCTTCCGAAAAACTACGAGTTTCCCTAAATCTCAGCAAACATTTTTTCACCCAATCTTGATGATACTGGCAGGTATGATCAGTACACCAATCCCATTTGGCTCACCAAATTTCGTTCTTCTAAGTTAAACCGTTCGTTTGCAGTAACTGTTTTCATGTTTAGGTTTCACTCTGTTTTCTCCTATATGGATACATGTAGTTGGAACTCTAAATCAAACACGGTTTGTGCTAGCTCTTTGAACTTTGCACAATAATGTAGTTCCAAGTTCTATCGCTATGTTTTGTGTCCTATTGAAGTAGCCCCAAGCAGAGACTGACGAGAATCATTTTCATTGAAAGGGGTTGCCAAGCTTCCGAAAAACTACGAGTTTCCGGAAATCTCAGCAAACATTTTTCCACCCAATCTTGATGATACTGGCAGGTAATGATCAGTACACCAGTCCCACTAGGCTCACCAAATTTCGTTCTTCTAGGTTAAACCGTTCGTTTGCAGTAACTGTTTTCATGTTTAGGTTTCACTCTGTTTTCTCCTATATGGATACATGTAGTTGGAACTCAAAAAAAAAAACACGGTTTTTGCTAGCTCTTTGAAACTTGGCAAAATGATGTAGTTCCAAGTTCTATCGCTATGGTTTGTGTCCTATTGAAGTAGCCCCAAGCAGAGACTGACGAAAACGTCTTTCATTGAAAGGGGTTGCCAAGCTTCCGAAAAACTACGTGTTTCCGGAAATCTCAGCAAACTTTTTTTCACCCAATCTTGATGATACTGGCAGGTAATGATCAGGACACCAATCCCACTTGGCTCACCAAATTTCGTTCTTCTAGGTTAAACCATTCCTTTGCAGTAACCGTTTTCATGTTTAGGTTTCACTCTGTTTTCTCCTATATGGATACATGTAGTTGGAACTCTAAATAAAACATGGTTTGTGCTAGCTCTTTGAAACTTGGCACAATAATGTAGTTCCAAGTTCTATCGCTATGGTTTGTGTCCTATTGAAGTAGCCCCAAGCAGAGACTGACGAGAATCACTTACATTGAAATGGGTTGCCAAGCTTCCGAAAATCTATGTGTTTCCGGAAATCTCAGCAAACATTTTTTCACCCAATCTTGATGATACTGGCAGGTATGATCAGTACACCAATCCCACTTTGCTCACCAAATTTCGTTCTTCTAGGTTAAACCGTTCGTTTGCAGTAACTGTTTTCATGTTTAGGTTTCACTCTGTTTTCTCCTATATGGATACATGTAGTTGGAACTCTAAATCAAACACGGTTTGTGCTAGCTCTTTGAACTTGGCACAATAATGTAGTTCCAAGTTCTATCGCTATGGTTTGTGTTCTATGGAATAGCCACAAGCAGAGACTGAAGAGAATCACTTTCATTGAAAGGGGTTGCCAAGCTTCCAAAAAACTACGAGTTTCCTGAAATCTCAGCAAACATTTTTTCACCCAACCTTGATGATACTTGCAGGTAATTTTCAGTACACCAATCCCACTTGGCTCACCAAATTTCGTTCTTCTAGGTTAAACCGTTCGTTTGCAGTAACGGTTTTCATGTTTAGGTTTCACTCTGTTTTCTCCTATCTGGATACATGAAGTCGGAACTCTAAATAAAACACGGTTTGTGCTAGGTCTTTGAAACTTGGCACAATAATGTAGTTCCAAGTTCTATCGCTATGGTTTGTGTCCTATTGAATTAGCCCCAAGAGAGACTGACGATAATCACTTTCATTGAAAGTGTTTGCCAAGCTTCCGAAAAACTACGAGTTTCCTGAAATCTCAGCAAACATTTTTTCACCCAATCTTGATGATACTTCCATTTAATGATCACTACACCAATCCCACTTGGCTCACCAAATTTCGTTCTTCTAGGTTAAACCGTTCCTTTGCAGTAACCGTTTTCATGTTTAGGTTTCACTCTGTTTTCTCCTATATGGATACATGTAGTTGGAACTCTAAATCAAACACGGTTTGTGCTAGCTCTTTGAAACTTGGCACAATAATGTAGTTCCAAGTTCTATCGCTATGGTTTGTGTCCTATTGAAGTAGCCCCAAGCAGAGACTGACGAGAATCACTTTCATTGAAAGGGGTTGCCAAGCTTCCGAAAATCTATGAGTTTCCGGAAATCTCAGCAAACATTATTTCACCCAATCTTGATAATACTGGCAGGTAATGATCAGTATACCAATCCCACTTGGCTCACCAAATTTCGTTCTTCTAGGTTAAACCATTCCTTTGCAGTAACCGTTTTCATGTTTAGGTTTCACTCTGTTTTCTCCTATATGGATACTTGTAGTTGGAACTCTAAATCAAACACGGTTTGTGCTAGCTCTTTGAAACTTGGCACAATAATGTAGTTCCAAGTTCTATCGCTATGGTTTGTGTCCTATTGAAGTAGCCCCAAGCAGAGACTGACGAGAATCACTTACATTGAAAGGGGTTGCCAAGCTTTCAAAAAACTACGAGTTTCCTGAAATCTCAGCAAACATTTTTTCACCCAATCCTGATGATACTTGCAGGTCATGATCAGTACACCAGTCCCACTTGGTTCACCAAATTTCGTTCTTCTAGGTTAAACCGTTCGTTTGCAGTAACCGTTTTCATGTTTATGTTTCACTCTGTTTTCTCCTATATGGATACATGTATTTGGAACACTAAATCAAACACGGTTTGTGCTAGCTCTTTGAAACTTGGCACAATAATGTAGTTCCAAGTTCTATCGCGTTGGTTTGTGTCCTATTGAAGTAGCCCCAAGCAGAGACTGACGAGAATCACTTTCATTGAAAGGGTTTGCCAATCTTCCGAAAAACTACGAGTTTCCCTAAATCTCAGCAAACATTTATTAACCCAATCTTGATGATACTGGCAGGTATGATCAGTACACCAATCCCACTTGGCTCACCAAATTTCGTTCTTCTAGGTTAAACCGTTCCTTTGCAGTAACCGTTTTCATGTTTAGGTTTCACTCTGTTTTCTCCTATATGGATACATGTAGTTGGAACTCTAAAAAAAACACGGTTTGTGCTAGCTCTTTGAAACCTGGCAAAATGATATAGTTCCAAGTTCTATCGCTATGGTTTGTGTCCTATTGAAGTAGCCACAAGCAGAGACTGACGAGAATCACTTTCATTGAAAGGGTTTGCCAAACTTCCGAAAAACTACGAGTTTCCTGAAATCTCAGCAAACATTTTTTCACCCAATCTTGATGATACTTGCAGGTCATGATCAGTACACCAATCCCACTTTGCTCACCATATTTCGTTCTTCTAGGTTAAACCGTTCGTTTGCAGTAACCGTTTTCATGATTAGGTTTCACTCTGTTTTCTCCTATATGGATACATGAATTCGGAACTCTAAATCAAACACGGTTTGTGCTAGCTCTTTGAAACTTGGCACAATAATGTAGTTCCAAGTTCTATCGCTATGGTTTTTGTCGTATTGAAGTAGCCCCAAGCAGAGACTGATGAGAATCACTTTCATTGAAAGGGGTTGCCAAGCTTCCGAAAATCTATTAGTTTCCGGAAATCTCAGCAAACATTTTTTCACCCAATCTTGATGATACTTCCATTTAATGATCAGTACACCAATCCCACTTGGCTCAACAAATTTCTTTCTTCTAGGTTAAACCGTTCGTTTGCAGTAACCGTTTTCATGTTTAGGTTTCACTCTGTTTTCTCCTCTATGGATACATATAGTTGGAACTCTAAATCAAACACGGTTTGTGCTAGCTCTTTGAAACTTGGCACAATAATGTAGTTCCAAGTTCTATCGCTATGGTTTGTGTCCTATTGAAGTAGCCCCAAGCAGAGACTGACGAGAATCACTTTCATTGAAAGGGGTTGCCAAGTTTCCGAAAATCTATGAGTTTCCGGAAATCAGCAAACATTTTTTCACCCAATCTTGATGATACTTGCAGGTAATGATCATTACACCAATCCCACTTGGCTAACCGAATTTCGTTCTTCTAGGTTAAACCGTTCGTTTGCAGTAACCGTTTCCATGATTATGTTTCACTCTGTTTTCTCCTATATGGATACATGAAGTCGGAACACTATATCAAACAGCGTTTGTGCTAGTTCTTTGAAACTTGGCACAATAATGTACTTCCAAGTTCTATCGCGATTGTTTGTGTCCTATTGAAGTAGCCCCAAGCAGAGACTGGCGAGAATCACTTTAATTGAAAGGGGTTGCCAAATTTCCAAAAAACTACGATATCGTGAAATCTGAGCAAGTATTTTTTCACCCAATCTTGATGATACTGGCAGGTAATGATCAGTACACCAATCCCACTTGGCTCACCAAATTTCGTTCTTATAGGTTAAACCATTCCTTTGCAGTAACCGTTTTCATGTTTAGGTTTCACTCTGTTTTCTCCTATATGGATACTTGTAGTTGGAACTCTAAATCAAACACGGTTTGTGCTAGGTCTTTGAAACTTGGCACAATAATGTAGTTCCAAGTTCTATCGCTATGGTTTGTGTCCTATTGAAGTAGCCCCAAGCAGAGACTGACGATAATCACTTTCATTGAAAGGGGTTGCCAAGCTTCCAAAAAACTACGAGTTTCCTGAAATCTCAGCAAACATTTTTTCACCCAAACTTGATGATACTTCCATTTAATAATCAGTACACCAATCCCACTTGGCTCACCAAATTTTGTTCTTCTAGGTTAAACCGTACGTTTGCAGTAACCGTTTTCATGTTTAGGTTTCACTTTGTTTTCTCCTATATGGATACATGAAGTCGGAACTCTAAATCAAACACGGTTTGTGCTAGCTCTTTGAAACTTGGCACAACAAGGTAATTCCAAGTTCTATCGCTATGGTTTGTGTCCTATTGAAGTAGCCCCAAGCAGAGACTGACGAGAATCACTTTTATTGAAAGGGGTTGCCAAGATTCCAAAAAAATACAAGGTTCTGGAAATCTCAGCAAACATTTTTTCACCCAATCTTGATGATACTTCCATTTAATGATCAGTACACCAATCCCACATGGCTCACCAAATTTCGTTCTTCTAGGTTAAACCGTTCCTTTGCAGTAACCGTTTTCATGTTTAGGTTTCACTCTGTTTTCTCCTATATGGATACATGTAGTTGGAACTCTAAATCAAACAGGGTTTTTGCTAGCTCTTTGAAACATGGCAGAATAATGTAGCTCCAATTCTATCGCTATGGTTTGTGTCCTATTGAAGTAGCCCCAAGCAGAGACTGACGAGAATCACTTTCATTGAAAGGGGTTGCCAAGCTTTCGAAAATCTGTAAGTTTCCCAAATCTCAGCAAACATTTTTTCACCCAAACTTGATGATACTGGCAGGTAATGATCAGTACACCAAACCCACTTGGCTCACCAAATTTCGTTCTTCTAGGTTAAACCATTCCTTGGCAGTTACCTTTTTCATGTTTACGTTTCACTCTGTTTTCTCCTATATGGATACTTGTAGTTGGAACTCTAAATCTAACACGGTTTCTGCTAGCTCCTTGAAACTTGGCACAATAATGTAGTTCCAAGTTCTATCGCAATGGTTTGTGTCCTATGGAAGTAGCCCCAAGCAGAGACTGACGAGAATCACGTTCATTGAAAGGGGTTGCAAAGCTTCCGAAAATCTGTGAGTTTCCGGAAATCTCAGCAAAGATTTTTTCACCCAATCTTGATGATATTGGCAGGTAATGATCAGTACACCAATCCCACTTGGCTCACCAAATTTCGTTCTTCTAGGTTAAAGCATTCCTTTGCAGTAACCGTTTTCATGTTTAGGTTTCACTCTGTTTTCTCCTATATGGATACTTGTATTTGGAACTATAAATCAAACACGGTTTGTGATAGCTCTTTGAAATTGGCACAATAATGTAGTTCCAAGTTCTATCGCTATGGTTTGTGTCCTATTGAAGTAGCCCCAAGCAGAGATTGACGAGAATCACTTTCATTGAAAGGGGTTGCCAAGCTTCCAAAAAACTACGAGTTTCCTGAAATCTCAGCAAACATTTTTTCACGCAATCTTGATGATACTTGCAGGTCATGATCAGTACACCAATCCCACTTGGCTCACCAAATTTCGTTCTACTAGGTTAAACCGTTCGTTTGCAGTAACCGTTTTCATGTTTAGGTTTCACTCTGTTTTCTCCTATATGGATACATGTATTTGGAACTCTAAATCAAACACGGTTTGTGCTAGCTCTTTGAAACGTGGCACAATAATGTAGTTCCAAGTTCTATCGCTGTGGTTTGTGTCCTATTGAAGTAGCCCCAAGCAGAGAATGACGAGAATCACTTTCATTGAAAGGGGTTGCCAAGCTTCCAAAACCTACGAGTTTCCGGAAATCTCAGCAAACATTTTTTCACCCAATCTTGATGATACTGGCAGGTAATGATCAGTACACCAAACCCACTTGGCTCACCAAATTTCGTTCTTCTAGGTTAAACCATTCGTTTGCAGTTACCGTTTTCATGTTTAGGTTTCACTCTGTTTTCTCCTATATGGATACTTTAGTTGGAACTCTAAATCAAACACGGTTTCTGCTAACTCCTTGAAACTTGGCACAATAATGTACTTCCAAGTGCTATCGCAATGGTTTGTGTCCTATTGAAGTAGCCCCAAGCAGAGACTGACGAGAATAACTTTCATTGAAAGGGGTTGCCAAGCTTCCGAAAATCTGTGAGTTTCCGGAAATCTCAGCAAAGATTTTTTCACCCAATCGTGATGATATTGGCAGGTAATGATCAGTACACCAATCCCACTTGGCTCACCAAATTTCGTTCTTCTAGGTTAAAGCATTCCTTTGCTGTAACCGTTTTCATGTTTAGGTTTCACTCTGTTTTCTCCTTTATGGATACTTGTAGTTGGAACTCTAAATCAAACACGGTTTGTGCTAGCTCTTTGAAACTTGGCACAATAATGTAGTTCCAAGTTCTATCGCTACGGTTTGTGTCCTATTGAAGTATCCCTAAGCAGAGACTGACGAGAATCACTTTCTTTGAGAGGTGTTGCCAATCTTCCAAAAAACTACGAGTTTCCTGAAATCTCAGGAAACATTTTTTCACCCAAACTTGATGATACTTTCAGGTCATGATCATTACACCAATCCCACTTGGCTCACCAAATTTCGTTCTTCTAGGTTAAACCGTTCGTTTGCAGTAACCGTTTTCATGATTAGGTTTCACTCTGTTTTCTCCTATATGGATGCTTGTAGTTGGAACTCTAAATCAAACACGTATGTGCGAGCTCTTTGAAACTTGGCACAATAATGTAGTTCCAGGTTCTATCGCTGTGGTTTGTGTCCAATTGACGTAGCCCCTAGCAGAGACTGACGAGAATCACTTTCATGGAAAGGGGTTGCCAAGCTTCCATAAAAACTATGAGTTTCCTGAAATCTCAGAAAACATTTTTTCAACCATTCTTGATGATACTGGCAGGTAATGATAAGAACACCAATCCCACTTGGCTCACCAAATTTCGTTCTTCTAGGTTAAACCATTCCTTTGCAGTAACCGTTTTCATGTTTAGGTTTCACTCTGTTTTCTCCTATATGGATACATGTAGTTGGAACTCTAAAAAAAACACGGTTTGTGCTAGCTCTTTGAAACTAGGCAAAATGATGTAGTTCGAAGTTCTATCGCTATGGTTTGTGTCCTATTGAAGTAGCCCCAAGCAGAGACTGACGAGAATCACTTTCATTGAAAGGGGTTGCAAAGCTTCCGAAAATCTGTGAGTTACCGGAAATCTCAGCAAAGATTTTTTCACCCAATCTTGATGATATTGGCAGGTAATGATCAGTACACCAATCCCACTTGGCTCACCAAATTTCGTTCTTCTAGGATAAAGCATTCCTTTGCAGTAACCGTTTTCATGTTTAGGTTTCACTCTGTTTTCTCATATATGGATACTTGTAGTTGGAACTATAAATCAAACACGGTTTGTGATAGCTC